>NC_083636.1:3328382-3478382 GCF_963576545.1 Limanda limanda
CTTCCTGTCCCACGGAAACATCTCCAGCTACAGGAGACTTGTGCTGTTCCACCAGAGGAGAAACCCCCTCCGTTTAAAAAAAAAAACCAAAAGACTAAAATCATCTTTTAAACCTCATGTTAATCACGGACACATCCCTGAACTTTGTAGGAAATTTGCCTCTATATATACAACAGTTGTGTTATGACAGTGATTCACAAAAGCAATAGTGTAATAGTAAAAACGACATTTGTGACATTCATTAATGACAAAAAACACAAATATTCTACCACTTCTACACCCTGATGAACATCAGACGGCTCTTTTCTTTTTTCTTCCTGGACTTGGTTAAAAAATAAAAAACAAAAACAATTAGAATCCATCTTGAGCATTCGATGGGAGCAGATACACAAACGGTTTCTGTGTGATTGTATCAAATGAACGTTGTGTAACGTGAACTAACTGTAATGGGTTAGGTGGTTTTCTTTTTTATTGCCTTTCTACTTTGTACGAACAGACTAGAACCAGAAAACAGAAAAAAGCACGAGGACTTCACAATAAATAGGAAAATACATTTCGCCTGGCAAAATTACCAAATCCACTTCTACACTCTGTTCAAATAGTTTACTGTACACCCGTGTTGGCTGCTACACTTATGAATTATGTGATTTATCAAAAAAAAAGAAAAACAGACAAATACATTAATCCATCATTAAATCGCCCCTAAACAACCACTAAGAGATGAGTGCTTCTTTAAACTTCTTTTTAATTCTTTTTTTTTTTTAAACTCTCTCCACAGTCCTTTCCAGCCTGAGAGGAAGGTTAAGTCATCAAACCGCTTGGCAACAGTCTCCTAGCAACAGCATCCTCATTGTGTTTCCTCTTCTTTAAAAAACCTTCTCTCTGCTTTGACGTGAGATTTAATCATGTTACATGTTGGGCGGGGGGGCTGGGGGGAGGGGGGGTTCTGAAAACAAAAATGTCAAACGTCTGTAAACTCTTGATCCTGCTGTGAACTGGGAACTGATTGTGTTTTAATGTGTGTGTGTGTTTAAAAGCGTGTGTGTGTGTGCTTCTCTTGGACACAGATACATGTGTAATATCTGCAGACCGTGAACAGCAGCAAGGCGACAGGTCAGAGACTCGTTCGGCGCCGGTGCGACCACCTTCGCACCCGGGAGCCGCAAAGTCCGGAATCGAACTAGTTGGCATTTTCCAAAAAGTCAAAAAACAACAACGGCTTCGGCGTCGAAGTCCCGTCGTCTCTCGTTCCCCCGAGAGAGACTCAGTGTTTTTTTTTTTACATTTTTATATTCTTTTTTTTGTTTTGTTTTGAAAAGTGCTCCTTCAGGGGAGAGGGGTTGGAGGGTAGGGCGGCCTGTGGTCCAATCAGGACAGTCCATTCCTGGAGAGGGGAGGGGGATGGGGTGGGAGGAGGGATGGCGATTTCCTCAGACCAGGTGCTATAAAGACAAGATGGCCGCCAGGAGTATGAGGGCGGAGCTGAGAAGGAGCACGGAGGTGTGGCGTCGCCCAGCGGAGTTGACGTCCCTCCGGGCCGGCTCCGGAGACTCGTGGCTGATTCCGTCTGAGGAGGAAGAGACGAGCGTTAGCGGAGAGAAAAACGAGTGTGAGCGAGAGCAGGCGAACATCAGGAGGTGGAACGAGGCGAGAGAATCAACCAGCAGCCGAATAAAAGTTTCACGTAAATTAGAAACCCTACAGGAAGATATAAACCAAAATATAAAAACTTTTAAACAAACCAATATCGGAAGGATCATTAGTTTAATAGAGTGACAACGGCTCAGATTCATGTGTCACTGTGACGTCATCCATTGGTTTGTGAGCTGCTGTTTTGAAGCCTCTAAGCCACGCCCACCTACACCTGCGACCTGCACCCATTGGACGCCACCAGCTGTCAATCACCGCACTCAGAATCTACTTTATACAGAATAAATAGTTTACTAACAGCCGTAATGTTTATCTACAGCTCAATGAATCACTGATTTTTCCTGGTTTTTGTTTTAACAAACTATTCTTCATCAATATCTTTATCAACTTGTGAGATTTTTAGCGGCTTAGAAGCTTTAAGAGTCGTTCTGCTTTTAATTTAATTCTTCAATTCTTAAACCTCGGCTTCAAACCGGTCGTCCATAATGAAGTAATGAAAAGAAAACAAGAGAAAATTCAAAAGGAAATAAAAAAGAGAAATGATGGGACACACACACACACACGCGAACACGTGCATACACACACACACACACACACACACGCACACACACACTTATCACATTATCTTGCCACCCACCTCTGGGTTCCAGTGAGTTGTGGTTGTTGTCGTCGAACTCGACTCCTTCCTGAACGCTCCCGGAGTTTTTCACACAATTGTCTGAGGGCAACAAAGAGCAGATGTGAAGATTAGTGGAACGTCCCCACGTGCACGAAGCAGACACACAACACAACACAACAGTGTGTGACTCACTCTGAGGCCGGACGAAGACTTTGAGGCGAAGGCAGCTCCTCCTCCCCTTGTCGTCGGTGATGGAGGCTGTGGACGAACGGGAGCAACACACGTTACACACTCGGTCATTTCCAAACCCACTGAACGTGATCTAATCTGCGTCTGCGTCATTAAACAGTGAAATGAATGGAACCATTTTATTCCAAAACAATGAAATCATGACTCTGATGCTGTCGAGTACAAAACTTTAAGATTTTAAACAAAGCAACAGACTTCACTTCCACATTTTCAAACACAAAGAATATAAATAAAACAGCTTTTAAATGCACTTTATAAACCAAAGATCCGAAGTCTGACTCCGGTTTTTAAGAGTTTTCCAAGTCGCACTCGACGTTCTCTCTCTTCACCGGAGAAAAGTCTCCACTCGGAAATCTACCTTCACTCAGACTTAGACTCTGAGTGAAGGTCGATTGTTTCTTCATCACAGCTCCTCTTCATTTCACTTCATGTCTTTAATGACAGTCTGAAGGGCTTCGGCTCCACTTCCCTCTCGTCTTCCGTGTAAAAGCGTTTATGCTCCGTGCTTTACGACAGGAAGCGGCTCAATGTCACCCTCATATTTCTTGAGTCTAATGTGGCCACAGGCTGTCGTTGAGCTCACCTGCAGATCCTCATTCACTCTGTTCTCTGATTGTTAAAGACGGAGATTTATAAAAAAACATCTTCTTTTTGTTTCGTGAGTTGTTGCTTTGATTGTTTTGCAGAACTAACAGAACTAATTAGTTTTGGAGCTGAGGACGTCTCCAGCTGTGACCAACGACTCAGCTCCTGTCTTCACTTTTGTCAAAAGAACATTTTTATGTTTCTTCCGCTCTTATCTTCATCCTGCAAAAGATATTCTCCACCTCTCCTCCTCTTGTGCACTGATCTGAGGTGTAAAGCAACGAATTACATTTACTCACGTTACTGTAATTGAGTAGTTTTTTTGTGTACTTTGTAATTTTTTGAGTAGTTTTTGAAATGGGTAATTTTACTTTACTTAAGTAAATTTTGAAGTATTGTACTTCGCTACATTGGAAATTACATCCGTTACTGAGTAAAAAAAAAAACACAGTTCAAGGCAAGGTCATGTGGTTCATGTCTTGACATGTTCTCCCAAAAGTTCTTAAATGTTGTGTTGACATGTTTAAATGTTTAATGTTTGACATGTTTAATGTCATTGCACTTATATTTGTAAAGATTCTCCTATAATTAAAAATAACTGTTGTTGGATTGGATTTATGACCCCTTGTCCTTTTTTGCACTGTATAGCAGCGGCCCCCATCAAGTTGTTGGAAGTAACTAAGTAACTTTTACTTAAAGTACATTTTAAATGAACTTCTTTTTACTTTTACTTGAGTAGATTTTTAGATGGGTACTTTTACTTGTACTTTCATCAAAGTAAAGGTACTTTTACTTGGGGACAATATTTCAGTACTTTTTACACCTCTGGCACTGATACTCTGACCTCTCCTGCCGCCAGCCGAGCCTCACACACACACACACACACACACACACACACACACACACACACACACACACACACACACACTCACACACACACACACACAACCACAAGCTTGTGCATGTTTGGATATGCTCGCCCGTGTGTTGGGTCTACGTGCATTTATGTGGCTGTGGTTTCCTGAGTATGTGCATCTGTGCTCGGACGTGTCCACAGTTTGTCCACACACACACACACACACACACACACACACATACACACACACACACACACACACACACACACACACACACACACACACACACACACTCCTACACTCCTCAATCCTTTCAGCCAGACGCTCCGTGTGATGGATTCTGGCCCCGGCGGTGAATTCCCCGGATGAAAGTAAACCATGTCAGTGTTTCCAGTGTCTCTGGTTTCAGAAGCCACTCCATCAGATGGCGTGCGGCGGCGGCGAGCGCAGAAGATAAAAAACCATCTTTAAAAACCTCCACCAGCAGAGGGAGGGAAATAAACGAGAGAGGAGCAAGTGTCAATCACGCTGCTTCTGTCTGTGTCAGCGGGTGTCGAGTAACTTACCTCACCCCCCCCCGACCGAGGCTGGGACTCACTGACTCACGCTCTGTGTCTGATCTCCACTGGACTAAACTCTTCTTTCTGAATCTCTCTCTCTAACTGCTTCATTAAAAAGTCGACCTGTGAACTCCTGCGTGTGGACGAGCAGCTGCTTGAAAGGAAATACAGAAACAGAACTGTCCACAGCTGCAGGTCCTGCTGCAACCAACAGATCTACTGGTTTTGAACGGATCTCCCTGTGATAACTTGACTATATTAAAAGTCTTTTATCTATAGAGCTGTCACAGAAAAGTGTCCCTTCGGTCCAAGGAGACTTATTCTGTCAAAGCAATGATCCAAACCACAGAAATATTAAATCTATAACGATAAGAAACAGAGGAGAGCTGCAGATTTCTACAGTTCAGAAACAAACTGATGTTCAATTTATCGCTGTAGCTCTATAATTCAGTTAATTTTCCAGAAACTGATATTTACAATTAGTGTTTTTAAATCCGTGAGTGAAATATAAACTGCAGGTAACCATGGAAACAATGCACATTCACACTGTCCTGTCAATAAATGGATTTCATACAAATTCACAAACAGCCAAGGATGTAAGATGGAAAAATGTTTCCACAACGACAGAGATTTTAGCTTTTTTTAAAAAACATAACTGCTTCCTGGAGACGAGAGAAACTAAACGTAAGAGATGAATTTGTATGAGACGAATGTTTGATGGACATCTTTCATCTCTGGCTGCAGATGATTGATGTTCTTATGAAAATGTCAAATGTCAAATGTCTGCAAAAAAACGAAATTAGCTCCAGAGGTCGAGAGAAAATATCTGCACGTGTCCAACAACATCAACTGACAGCTGGTTTAACTCTAAAGTATTAAGTGGATTTTATAAGATTATATGTTCTTATATTATCAAATTATTAATATAAGCGTCCCTGGTTAAATGCCAGATGTGTTACATGAATATAAAGCATCATATTAAAGATGTAACCAGGCTTCACTTCTGACGAGCTGTCAATACTTGATCAGTGTTATTGATCAGTGACACGATAATGAGCAGAGCCTCTGAGCTCGTGCATCACTTCATCACAACACAACACAACACAACACAACACAACGTGATGTGTCTTCCCTGTGAATGTGTCTCACCTGCTTCAGACCCTGAGGACACGTCAGACACGGAGCTTTGACAGACTTCATTAAACAGCCTGAGACAAACAGTGACAGTGGGAGACGTCTGACCTTAAACACCGTGTGTGTTCCTGAGGTTTCACAATAAAAGCATCAGAACGTGCACGGCTCATTGGAGCATAAAAGCTGATAATGAACATTTAAGACTCATGACTTTGCTTTAGAACTGATTCCTGCAGCTTTAAGTTCACGTTGAAACCAGTTTAAACCGACTACATGTGTCAGATGGATAAATATTGAAATCCCAGTTATGGTCTTATTGTTCTTACGAATGATGAACGTCTCTGTAAAGACAAAAGAAGCTGAGATTAAACCACAGTAAACTGCAGAAGGTATGATGTGACTTTTAATTTAATTCTTTAAAACCAAGTAAAGATGGAAGCCTCAAACATAACACGCTGGCTGCAGCGGTAACAGTAGCTGACATTTCATCTAAACGCGACATTAAAAGGTTGAAATCCACTGAGGAGAAACCTCGGTCTCCAGGGGAATAAAACACAGCCGCTCCTGTTTTCCTTCGGTAAGTGATCGTGGTGCAGGCAGGATATTGCAGAGTCGAATATCAGCAGACGTCTCGTGGTCGTTATCTGCTTTGATTTCTTTTTTTTTCTCTGAGGCTGACGACACTATAAATATAATATTTGTTTCTGAACACGTCTGTACACTTTCTGCTGATCAGGGATCTGTGACTACGCCACGAGAGACGCATGTTCGGCTTCATCCTGATTCTTTATCGATCTCTGGATCAGTTACTGACAAAACATCTGAAAGTGCAGATCACATGACCACGGTCGCACTTTAGAAACGTGTGAGCAGGTGTAAACAGGAAGTAGTTTTTCTCCAAACCACAAACGAGAAATAAGACGAGAGATTTATTGTCTAAAGGCCGTTTTCAAAACTTTCTCCGACTCTCAAAGTAAACAGAGCAACAGAGACGAGTTTTAAAAAGAAAAGGTCGACGTGTGGATGAACCTTTCCAACTCTGTCCTGTTTGTTCTTGTTGCAGCTGCTGCAGGATCTTTCCTTTTATTATTTCCCTCCTCTCCTCCTCTGTCATCCCCCTCTCTCTCATCTCACACATCACAGATTCCAGCACGCACACAATTATCCAACTGTCTCTGCTGCTTTCTCTCTCTCTCTCTCTCTCTCTCTCTCTCTCTCTCTCTCTCTCTCTCTCTCATGTCTGCCACGGAGGTCAGAGTCTGGCTTTTCTGTCCCGGAGCAACTCTCACACACACACAGAGCCGTGCTTCACCGGGACTGTAACTCCAGCTCCGCCTGCAACTCTACACTCGGGTCGTCCGGACGCCGCCGCCGCCTCGCCGCGGCCGTGTTGAACCCCGTGGTCACACGCTCGGAGTCAGACTGAACACGTTGAGTCATGTGATCACGCCGTCGGCAACACGTTACCGAACACGCCGGGCTCCAGGCCTCGGTGTGACTCTGAGGTGAATCAGCGAGACTGTGACACTAACACTGTGAGATCTGGTGTTTTCCTAGCGATGATCAGTTTATCTTGGCGAACAAAACCACCTTGTCTTTGCTTCCGGCTGCGAGGAGCTCAAGGGAAACCGGTGCTGCGCCGAGCGGGTCCGAGGGTCCGAGGGTCCGAGGCTTTGCACGGAGACAGTCATCCCTCTCACACGGGGGGGGGGAGCCAGACTCTCAACTGTCTCCTCTGAAAATTGGATTTCTATCCCCCGAGATTAGGATCAGACTTCCCCAGCTCCAGCGCGGCTCAGTTAGAACAACACGCCGCCCTCCGAGGCCACGAGGGGCTCGCGGCGCAGACCCCGTCGTCATGGCGGTGACCTTTGACCCCCATAAGACCAGCCGCAACACTGATCCGACACCAGGCTTTCCCCCGGGTGTCTGTCTGTCTGTCTGTCTGCCAGACGGACAGGCCGGTAGCCAACTGCAGGTGTCATCTATTTGACGTTGGCCCCGCCTCCTGTTCCCCCCCCCACCCACCCATGCCTCGGGCAAGTGACAATCACCAGGACAGAGGACAAAGGAGCGTCTGTCTTCACGGAGACAAGCAGACGTGAACCTCCCGTCTGTGTCACTTACATGACCACTTAGCAGATTCCCAAAGCGTATTATCTGTACAACACAGGTATTAACTATCAGCTATTGTTGGCTTTGATAAAGAAAGACACTGTTAACACGTAATGTGAGTCTGATTCCAGCAGCTGATAAAACACAGAGCTCCTCCTCCTCTGAGGTTCTGGATCTGGACGACGCTGATGGGAAGAAAAACAAGGATCCATCTGGGGAAAACGTGTTTCTTTTCTTACTGCATTAATATACATTTCAAGACTTCCAAGAAAAAGTCTGAGGGAGTAACGGATGAAATAAACTTTGAGTTAATCAAAGGGAACCGTTTAGAGAGTCACTGACGACGGGTGGAGCATCTACAGCTCTGGAAAGACGTCAGACTCTAGTACAAATTATAGGAAACTGCATTTTTTAATATCTTGTTCTCTGAGAGAGAGAGAATAGAAAGTTCAAGCCTGTGGGGATAGAACATGTTTTCAGTACAAAACCGAGCCTGAAATTCTAAGAACTTGTTAAAGCAAAAGGATTAAACAGCAGAAATCTGTTAGAACATTCAGCTGCACTAATAAACATCTCTTATTAACAATGGATTCAATTACGTTGTTATGTAAGAGGAGTCGTTCACTTATTAGGACGAGAATTATGAACTCTGCAGCTGCTTCAGGTCGGCACAGTATTTTAGAGAAAGTTTGTATTTTCCAGGTCTGTGAATGTGTATTAAGTATTTCTGCATGAATTTGACGTATTATCATATAAGTTCATAATGCTGTCGTAGTTTTACTCTTACTCTTCCTCAAGCAGTTCCTCTTTCCAACTACACAACTCCACACAATGAGAACAAACACTGGTTTCATGTTGGTCTCTATGAGTGAGTGGTCGAGCCTTGTTCCCTGAGGTGTCTCTTGTTGTTCGTCTTCTCACAGGAGGAAAAAACGTGTCCTCGCCGAACAATGATCTGATGGATGAGTCACGAATTTGAGTCAGAGAGAGAGATCGGTCCATATGGTCTGAAACTGCTCAGAGCCATATGGATGCACTCTCTACCATTCTCTCTCCCTCTCCTCCCCCCTCTCTCTCTCTCTCTCTCTCTCATTCTATCTATCTCAAGACGATCAATCTTCATCAAACTCTCAGAGACACTCGTCTTCTCTTTCGTTTCACATCAACCGGAGCCAACGGAACAAATGAAGCGGACTTAGCCAATATATGATTTTTTCTTATCAGCATCCAAAGGCTCTAACGTCATCTCTTCTCTGGCAGACAGAAAAACCACAACTTCCACTAACAGTCATATTTCATCCAGTGGGTCACGCAGTCTCAGATCCATCGGAAACACGTAGTGAAGAGATTTAGATTCAGTTAAACTTGCATCGGGAAGATTTTGATGATGTAGATGAGATGTAAGGAGATTTATTTACTCCCAGAATTATAAGAAATCGACTTTATTTTAGATTTAGACGAAGGAAAATATTCAACTTTGGGTGAAAAGTGAAAAATTCCCCCAAAATAACCAAATCAATCTTATTGTTAAAATTTAAATAAAACGTTAGAACTTGAGACAGGTTGCTGATGTAATTTCTTTAGGAATATTGATTTTAAAGCAGCTTTTCTGAAACACCTGCTCTGAGTCTTGAGGCTGAAAAGCTTTCGACCAAATCCCTTTTCCCGGGATCTGATATTTTCGCGATGCACCTTCTCTCCTGACGGTTGGTTTCCTGGTAAAACTTCTGAAGTTCCTCTAACCGCAAGTGACGGCTAAATTCCTCAAATCTAGCGTGGAGCCGGCTGTATCTCATGTAGGCCCTCGCTTCTGCCCCTGCAGGGCACTGACTTCACTTATGAAAACATGACTTCCCAGCTGCTTGTTTTCCCAAGACTTCTCACGAGGATGAGGATGAGGAGGAGGAGGAGGAGGAGGAGGAGGAGGAGGAGGAGGAAGCTGAGCTCAGCCAGTCAGCAGCACGGAGGGAGAGCTTCAGACGAGACCTGGACAGTAGATGTTTTGCTCCCTCAGGCTCATGTTTGGGCTCAGCCATCTTTCCAAGGACTTTCAAAACAAAACCCAAACACCGCTGCTGTGTTTTCACAAGTTTCCGAGATTGAAAGCGATACCAAGGCGCTGATGTAAGACCTGGGAGGAGCCGGGTGTCTCTCACTCATCCTGGTATAACACCTGAGCTTCAGAACTGATACCAGGGCTGAGGAATGTGAAAAGTTCAACAGCCTTGTCTAAATAAAAAGCTCAATTCCCAGTTGAGTAAATCAGGAATAAAACACAAAGTTTTCAAGGCCATTTACAACATTATGGGCAAAAACAGTACAATCGATTCTGCAGCTACTCCAGCGTGGTAAGTGGATACTCACAGATATAGTAGTACTCTCTGCCGGGGCGGAACTCAAAGCCCAAGGAGAAGGGGGTGAAGAGCTGGAACTTCTCGGAGAACTTGAGCGGCCCGTTGGGCGACAGCGGCCGGTTGCACTCCCAGCGCTTGAAGCCTTTGGCCGTGTGGTCGCAGGAGCTGTAGCCGTCGTAGTTCACCATGTAGAGGATGTAGCGCTCGGCCCGCTCGTCCGCCACCGGGCCGGTGTAGTGCGGACAGTACACGTCAAGGTAGTCGTTGATGCACACGTCGATGTGGTAGTCGCCCCGGTAAAACCTTCAGGAGGAGGAGAGAGAGGAGGAATTTAGAACGTATGCAGAGAGAAGTATATTTAAATATTTGGGGAGGAAATAGCATAAAAGTTGTTGTTCATCAACTTGAAAGTTATTTGACGGGAGAATCTGTTATTCAAAATAACAGAACTAAGTATTCTGATGAAATAAATCTCAAGCTTTAACGTGTGTGAACACAGTTAAAATTGTATTTGAAGATTTAGATTTTAAAACATTCTCCCAACCAACTTCCTTCAATCTATAGACCTTGAAATTAAATATTCTGCCTCTCAAAGTTTTATATTTTGGTCCTAAAGTGATGTCCTCAGTGAATCTCAAGTCTTGAGTCCTTATTTTCATGATTTAAAGACGTCTGTGATGCAAACTACATTTCTATCAGTGACAGTAAAAGGTGTTTATCAGAAGTATGTGAGGTCAGTCCTCCAGGGTCGAGGTATTTCTAAGCACAAAGGTATAACTGCACATATTGAAGATGTCTTTATGTTACAAAGCTTCTTCAGTTCTGATGTTACACTTACACAGGGTCAAGAGCTGCGTTTCATCGACTTCAAGAAAAAACACATTGAAGCTGTAAATCAGGTTTTCAGGTCCGGAGCTCTGAGAGATAGATTCATACGATCCCGTGTTTCATTTACGCAGAAGGAACATGACTCTGGAATCAGCTCAAACCACAGTGAACACAGATTGTGTTTGTGTGCATTGAAACAAACGTCATGGATCTGGAGTCGGTCGTGTGGTTCTCGAGGTGCAGATGCAAATATTATTCCCACAACGGCTTCATACAGAAAACAACCATGTGATCGTGACCTTTCCTAATGATTTATTAATCGTTCACATTTCCTCTCCCTGCAGCATCATGCTCTGTGGCTTGTGCACATTTAAGACTCAAGGGCACATCAGAAGAAGTAGTTATAGTCTGCAGATGATGATTTGTGTCCTTCGCCCTCGATGCTTCGCTACGGAATCACAAAGAAACCTTGAGTATCTCAGCGAAGCCACAACAGAAGAAGAAAATCGACTTAATGCGTTTCGCAAACTGAGGCCGAACTTTTAAAAGACACACGTTCACGCTGCGGCTGCTCTGGTTTCATTCCCCGGGTCTCATCACGTCAGTCACAATCATCCCCGGCCTCTCATGGGACCCCGATGAAACCCCCCCTGCAAGACCCCCAGCCCCCCCGCCCGCCATGCCGCGGCACAAACCTCCCACCACACACACACACCGCTCGTCAGTCCTGAGCCATATATCAATGTTTAGTGCTCAGCGGTGATGACTTATGCCGGTGCTGGAATTAAAGTCCCCTAGCGTTACAGGGCTAATCCCCTGGTTAGCACGAGCCTGTAGCAGCTTTAGGAGGATCCCTCCCTCTGCAGAATGAGATTTTCATTAGCCTGATATGACAGCTTGATGAAGGAGCCCCTGGTGGAATCTCTCCGAGAGTCTGGGAAAGTGAACCATCGACTCCACAGATCTTCTACCGCCGCCCGGTGTTTACTGTAAACCGAGCGGACGGGAGAAAGGGCGGAAAAAAAAAAGAGCGGCAGCGAGAAATGCCAGGTATTCGTTCCAGTGATTGGAAACACATATTCCCAACGGCGCCGTATAAGGTTGCAGTTTCTGAGTCTTTCAGCGGAGACGGATTAGGGTTCTGGGGCCGGATGGTTGTGTGTCTGCGTCGCTGCTAACGGCCTCACTGAGTATCACACTGCGGATGTCTTCAATGCTCCGGCTCTGTTCCCCCCCCCGACACACCGAGGGGTCCGACAGCAGAGCCAGGGACCCCCGACATGCAGCAGGGGGGGGCGATCCGATACCAGTGATACCAGTGAACTCGCCGCCGCACCACAGGGGGGGGGGTTCACACTGACGTTAGGCCATCGCTGGTCACATATCGGATATTACCAGGCCAGGTGTGACAGGGAGGGAAGGGGGCGGAGCCGCAGCTGCTGCCGATGACACGTACACGTTCGGGCTCCGGGAGGAAAGAGAGGTGTGTGGTATCAGGTTGTTACTGCACAGATTGTTAATGTGCTGCCGGATTAGAGGCCGTCCTACTGGATGTGTGTGTGTGTGTGTGTGTTTGTGTGTGTTGTGGCATCGTCGGCCATATTGTAATCTGTTTCTCTCTCTAATTATAGTCTGGTCAGAAGGAGAAACCCAAGCTCTTGTTTCCTCAAACAGGTTTTCCTCCTCCTAGCTCCAGTCCCAGCTGAGCACTTCAGAATCAGAATCTGAATCAGAAAGGATTTATTGCCAAGTAGGTTTTCACCTACCTGGAATTTTCTTTGGTAAATAGGTGCATACATTTAACATAAAGCATAAAAACACAATAAGTACTTCACATAAGAAAGAAATAACTGTATATAAAACAAAACGAAAAAATATACAATATATAAAAAGTTAAATAGAGAGTAAAATGCAAAACAGGAGAGAAATGTGGATGTGCAATGTGCGATATACTGTTATGTGTGTTAATGTAACACAGAATTGAGGCGTGAGTGCGGGATAAGAGTCCAAGAAGGGTGGGGGTCCCGGGCCTTGATGATAAGGCGGATGTGTGTGTGTGTGTGTGTGTGTGTGTGTTGTGGCATCATCGGCCATATTGTAATCTCTTTCCCTCTCTAATTATAGTCCGGTCAGAAGGAGAAACCCAAGCTCTTGTTTTCTCAAACCAGATCGGCCTCCTGCTCCGGAGCTGCAGGCCGATATTATGACCTCCAGGGGTCAAGCGGCTGCACGGTATCGTGTCCTCGCCCCCACAAGCGTTCTGCTTTGTCCTCTCGTGTCCGGACTAAGCCTCGAGTGTTAGCTTCAACCTGGCGAGTGTCAGCGGCCGTCAATCAAACGTGACCCGGGAGGAACGAGTGAGATTAGTCGGGATTAGAGAAGAATTTCTAACTCAAACCTCTGGAGGAGAAAGGTGGGAAACGAGTTTGTGAAAGTGACGATGACACTGTTCAGACAAATTGAGACATAATTTAAACAGGAAGTTGCTCTAGAATTTGAAATATCATTTGAAACTGTGAATACCAAAAACTAGATGTAACTCACTTCCAGTATATTGTGCTGGGAGGGAAACAATCTGAAAGATCGACAACTCAAAACCAAACAAAACCAAAAAGAACAATTTCCATTAGCCTGATATCATGTGGTCACTGTACCATTGTGCACTGTGAAACTCTTACAGAGGATCCAAGTGCGTCTGACATATGAGGGAATGTGAATGAATATGTAAATAATATGAAGTATGATAAAAATCAGGCAGGGAATATTAAACAAGAAGCGCTTTTCAAAAAAATACCAAAACTGAAATCTGATTGGATTCCGTCCTTCAGCCAGAGGGAAGTTTGTGGATGGACTTCTAATTTCCCCAGATGTGTGTGTATGTGTGTGTGTGTGTGTGTGTGTGTGTGTGTGTGTGTGTGTGTTCATTAATCACAAAAAATGTTCCTTAGTGAAGTTATTATTATTGGCTGTTGATGATCAATACAGCTGAACACACGAGTCTCTGCACACAACCGAAGCAGCGACTGCACTTTTGTTACAAAAGGCGATAAAATGCACAGTGAGACCCGGCCCATGTTCCAGATGTTCACCAGATGTTTGCTGCGAGACGCTCTGCGAGTGGCAGAAATGAAATATTGATAAGACACGGAGCCATAAACACAGCGGCCGACTCGAGATGTGGTCGAAGACATACCGGGCTCCTCACCGCCTCCTGTTCTCCTCTTTAACTGAGACTCGCCAGAGACTTTCTCCTGCTGGGTTCTACTCTGATCTCCACCATGAGCCTCTGATCCATCCGTGCCCCCCCCCCTAGCCAAACCGAAGCGTGAGAACCTCTCCATCCTTCCTTCATTTACCCAGATATAAACCTTCCGGCGGTGCTGGTAATCTGCAGCAGCGTCGTGGGTTTCTTCCTTTTCATCACCGGCGAGATTTATTCATCTGTTTTCTCTAAATGGCTTCGTTGTCATCGGCTATTTGCTGAGTCATTTAACCTTCACGCGGCTGATCGGGTGCAATTCCAACAGTTGTGTTTTCATAGCAGGAGGCGGAGAGAACGATCCAAAAAAGAAATAATAACGATAAAGAAAAGAAAACAATCTGAATCCATTTGTCTTGGGGATTAATGATCCCTGATTGGCTGAATTACTCACGGCCAGTTAGAGGAAGCTTATCGATGAATCAGCCGCTGGAGCTCTGAACAAAGCTCACATCTGTAGGATAATCCTTCTTATCTGTTACCCCCCCCCCCCGACTTGTTTGCTTTCTTTAGGCCCATTTGGTGTTTGGCTCGGCGCAGGTAACGTACGGACAAAGAGAGAGGGCGGGGGGGTGGGGTTAAAGTGCTGGACGTAGGCTGAGGAGGAGAATAGGAAACTGTGATTTGACCTCGATCGACCTTTTGGTTGAAACCTAATCCTGCTAAATAACGGACAAACAAACACAAACACAGCCTCCGTGAAGGCGGTGATTATTCCATTAGTGGAGAAGTTTCCGTTGGCAATCAACAAGTGATTATAAACACAACTCACTGAACTCTGACTGAAGGAACTTTAATTGGCAGCTCGTTCCGAGAGCTGTGGAAGGAAAGTTACTGGAAACTTTAAACTGTTTTTAAATGTGAAAGAGTGAAATAGTGAAACCTTCATTTTCCTCTCACACGCCTGTCACATGTCAGGTGTGCACAGGTTTTATAACACTGGCATCAAAGCCGTCAAATATACGGAATATAAAAATACAGCACGAAATATAATTAATCCCAGAACACTTCTAGAAAAGTTCCTCATGAAAAACTCCTCTGTGTCCTCGATGGCTACGATCCTGAGAGGAAGAGGAAAGTGAAGAGAGGAAACGTAGAATCAAAAACTAACGAGTTCGTTCACGTTTTTTAAGTTTAAGTCTTCTTCAAAAATTCAAGAACAACCGAAAACCAAAGCAAAAGTTCTGTGAGGCAGAAAGAAAAAAGAGATGGAGAGAAGTGAGTGGGAAAGAGAAAAGGAGCAAACAGAGAAAGGGAGCAATTAGAAACCTGAAGTGAGGAAGAGGAGAGGAAACGAGAGGATAGGAAAAGTGACGAATAGAAAGTGTAGAAGACAATAGAGAAAGAGAAGAGGTGAGAGCACAGGAGAGTAAAGTGAAGAAAGGGAACGTAGAAGCAAAAACTAGCGAGTTTGTTCGCTCGTTTTTTTAAGTTTAAGTCTTCTTCAAAAATTCAAGAACAACCGAAAACCAAAGGGAAAGTTCTGTTAGGCAGAGGAAAGGAGATGGAGAGAAGTGAGTGGAAAGGAGAAAAGGAAGTGAAGAAGAGGAGAGGAAACGAGAGGAAAGGAAAAGTGACGTAAAGAAAGTGTAGAAGACAATAGAGAAAGAGAAGAGGTGAGAGCACAGGAGAGAAGGGTGAAGAAAGGAGGAAAGTAGAAGAACAGAAGACAAAAGAAAGACGAAGGTGGGAGGAAAAAGGGAAGAAGAAAATGCACTCGGAGGAGAAGAATGCAGACAGGAGCGCAGGAGAAAGTAAAAACAGGGGGAGGAGAAGGGAGGAGAAGGGAGGAGAAAACCTCCTGTTGTTTTCCTCATGAACAGTCGGGTCAGACCAGGGTCAACTTCCCAGGCTTCTTCCAGAAGGAGAGAAAAGAGAAGGAGATGCTTTCAGCTCAAAAACACACACACTACGCACACACTACACACACACACACACACACACGCACACACACCATGACACTGTCTCCGCTGACTGAGTCCAACAGACACACAAACCACAGACCTCACGCTGCTTCTATATCAAATCCTTCAATTTACTGCTCCACAAAAAACCATGTGTACAAAATGACTTCTTAAAAAAACACACACACTCCATTCAAACTCCGCAGTTCCCAAACCCAGCCTCTAGGGGGAGCTCCTTGTGGGGCCACAAGGGAGGGGGGGGTATCAGGCCCTGGTTCGTGTGGTGTGACGTCACCAGATGGGGGTCTGGGGGGTGGGGTGGGGGGGGTTCGATCAGCCTCTCTCTCCACCTGCACCATCAGTCAAGGCTTTTCGCCTCTGGGAGGTTAAAGCCATTATTACTTAGTTAGCTAATTATATACACACATCTGTCCGAGTGCGTCTCACACACACACACACACACACATGCACGAGGACGGCGTTTAAACATATAGTGTGTCTGCCGGGGGGGAAGGGGGTGGGGGTGGTGGGGGGGATTCGACAGCAACACAGAGACAGTTCCCTGTTTCTGTTTTTTTTCTCCTTCTGGGAACAAAAACCAGAGGAGGTGAATAATTGGCCTCAGATTGAAAACACATTGTGGGAAGAAGAAGAAGAAGAAGGAGAAGAAGAAGAAGAAGAAGAAGAAGAAGAAGGAGAAGGAGAAGAAGAAGAAGAAGAAGAAGAAGAAGAAGAAGAAGAAGAAGAAGAAGAAGAAGAAGAAGAAGAAGAAGAAGAAGAAGAAGAAGAAGAAGAAGAAGAAGGCACCTCGGCCTAAAGAGAGAGAGGGGGGGGGTGGGCTCGTGGATCCTGGTGGTCCGGACTGTGCCAATCACTGAGTCGTCCCCTCGGTGCAGCTGCAGACGCACAATGTGCCACGAGAACAACACACAGCGTTGTGTTGTGTGAAGCTGTGTGTGAGTTCTGCTGGCTCACTGTGTAGCATGCACCACATGTGAATTATCTTTAATTAAATGATCATTAATTCAAGATAATTAATGATGATTTGCTCGTGTTAAAGATTGAATTCACACATTTGAAATGTTGTGAGAACAAAAACCCTCTGGAAAAAAACTCTTTACTTTTCCAGGACAACGTGTTCTTAACATTTACAGCTAAGGAGGAAAGTTACTCAAGAGTATTAATCTCTGCTATGAGTCAGACGTGGATTTCCCATAATGCAACTGAACACCAGCTTCCCTCCGACCCTCTCTTTCTGTTTGATGTCTTTCATGATGAGAACAGACGCATTAAAGGAACTAGATACTGAGCAGAAGGATCCGGTCACTTCTCTGGGATCTGAGTTCACAGACATGTTAATATTTACACCATGATGACGTCATGAGAACAAATATATGAATTAAAAACATTAATATGACATCATCTACAGGTCCAGGCGAGCTACACACGTTTTATTATCATGGTTTTTAGAAACAAATGAACCTTTATCCTCAAATATCCAAATAAATATCGACTTTCTTTTACTGAATTCTCTATTAAATTAATTTAAAACTCTGAATAACAAAATACTGAGACGTCACACATCACTGTGTGTATTTCTACGACTACACAACAAGCAGTCGGATTTGATTTGAGTGGAATGAAACTTGAACGTGAATATTGGAGGAGTTCATGTGAACAAATATATGTTTTAAAAACATTAATATGACATCATCTACAGGTCCAGGTGAGCTACACACATTTTATTGTGGTGTTTTTGGAAACATTAACCTTTAATCTCAAATATCCAAATAAATATCGGTTTACTTTTATTAAAACTCTGAATAACAAAATACTGAGGCTTCTCACATCACTTTGTGTATTTCTACGACTACACAACAAGCACTCAGATTTGATTTGAGTGGAATGAAACTTGAACGTGAATATTGGATGAGGTCATGTGAACAAATATATGGATTAAAAACATTAATATGACATCATCTACAGGTCCAGGTGAGCTACACACGTTTTATTATCATGGTTTTTAGAAACAAATTAGCCTCTAATCTCAAATATCCAAATAATTATCGACTTATTTTATATTAAAACTCTGAATAACAAAATACTAAGGCTTCACACATCACTTTGTGTATTTCCACGACTACACAACAAGCAGTCGGATTTGATTTGAGTGAAAATGAAACTTGAACGTGAATATTGGATGAGGTCATGTGAACAAATATATGGATTAAAAACATTAATCTGACATCATCTTCAGGTCCAGGTGAGCTACACACGTTTTATTGTGGTGGTTTTTGGAAACAAATTAATCCTCTAATCTCAAATATCCAAATAAATATCAACTTACTTATATTAAAACTCTGAATAACAAAATACTGAGACGTCACACATCACTGTGTGTATTTCTACGACTACACAACAAGCACTCGGATTCGATTTGAGTGGAATGAAACTTGAACGTGAATATTG
This sequence comes from Limanda limanda, assembly GCF_963576545.1. Taxonomy (NCBI): domain Eukaryota; kingdom Metazoa; phylum Chordata; class Actinopteri; order Pleuronectiformes; family Pleuronectidae; genus Limanda; species Limanda limanda. The sequence goes on from NC_083636.1 coordinate 3,346,966, forward strand.
GATGAGGTTAATTATTGGCGACTCTATTCCGGTTTTACAAGGGTCAAAGCAGCAACAGCAGCGTGGGGTTAGTGTCAGTCAACACACACACACACACACACACACACACACACACACACACAAACACACTCATAAACACACAAACACACAGCAGGGCTCCATCACTCACTCAGTGTAAAACCCCGGGGGAGCGACAGTCACACTCATAAACCCCTGTGTGACAAACATGGTTGTTCGTGTTGCTATGACGCGGTTTAACAACAACTACACAACGTTCCGACAAACGCCACAGCGCTGGTACCTGTGTGTGTATATACATACATGCAGGTGTGTGTATACACAGACACACACACGGGTCGAGAGCAGGTCGCCGCTCGATTGTTTCCCATCAGCCCCGGCAGCAGAACCGCGGCGCCCGAGGGACAACATGGACGACAACACACTTCACCTTCTGATCACGTGTGTTTCTATGCTGACGATCACTCTGAATTAATTACTGTTTTAATTGAGTGCGGACGCTGCAGGACACAGACAGCGCTGCACGTCCCGAGATGGCGCTCGCCAGTGGAGCCGCTCGCCCGGTATCGATCTGACGCCCTAGACTCTGAGCGGAGGTCAAAGGTCAGCGACAGCCCATTATTCAGCCGGAGAGCCCGTGTGTGACCTCGCTGTCGTCCATCTCAGGAGCTGCTGAGGGACGGAAGGTGAAGTTTAAAACGCCCGTGAACAAAACACTTAATTTCCCAGGAACCACTTCCAGCTTCTTCCCTGTGAACTGGATCCTGCTCCTGTCAATAAGCTCCTCCTCTTACTAAGCTCCTCCTCCTCCTCACTCCTCTCTGGGTTATTTAATAAAATAATCTGCTAAACTTCCTAAAAACTTGACTGCTCTGGTTTGTTTCTCAAATTTATTATCTTAAATTTGATTTCTGGTTTAGAATCTACCAATCAAATTATATGTTAATGTGTTTATTTTAATAAAGATATTTGTATGCAAGGGGCAGTTTGATACAAGATGTCCTTCTTCCTGCTTCTTCTTCATACATAGAATGTGTATTATTGTATTTGTGTATTTTTTAAACTAAAGTAAACTAAACTAAGAACATACAAATGTCCATACAGTCGTTTCCATACAAGTCAGTAAATGCAAATATACAAACTTCTTCTTGTGTCTTTGCAGTTAGATATTTTTGGTTATTAGTTTCTATCATTCGTGTTTATTATTTCTGGATTGCTGCTGCACGTGTGTAATCTGTTTACTCTAGATCTACGCAGGATTTATCTACATGAAAATGTGAAAATTGAATCCATAACTAACATTATGGATCGATTATGATCAGATAAACAACGTCCGCACAGACAAACCCAGATGTGGAGTAGACAAAGCAGCAGCCAGGCCTGAGACTCTCTCACCTCCGACCCGCCTCCCCAGGGTCGCTCCGAGCCCCCCCCCCCCGTGCTGCCCTATCACTTTACTGCACCCCAGGGAGCCGTGCCCCCCCCCTGCCCCCCCGCCCGGGGCCAACACACTCTGAACCCACAACCAGAGGAGGGAGGGGCCGGGCGCTGAGGAGAGAGAGGAACCCACAACGTCTGGACTCAATCACCCGCCCCTGACAAGCCAGCAAAGCCCTCAGTCATAGTCACATACACACACACACACACAGTCACACACAAACACACACACAGACACACACACACCAACGCCAGCACTTATCCACCAGTGAGGTCTCTCACACATCAAAGTGCAGCTTGGTTGAGTAATAGTCGTTCTGTGGGGAGACGACGGTGAAAAGCTCAAAACTCAACCTCGGAAAACTTGTTGTGTTCAAGGCTCTGAGTGAGTGGGGGGGGGGGGCGAGAAAGGGCGAGAGAAGATTACATGCATGGTTTACAAGGAGGGAGAGAGAGAGAGAGAGTGTGTGGGGGGGGAATAAGTGGCTGAGTGAAAGATTGACTATTGGAAGAAATGTGAAAGAAGAAGCCAAAATGATGTGAGAAAATGTGAGGGAGGGAAGCGAGAGAGAGAGAGGGAGAGAGAGAGAGAGAGAGAGAGAGAGAGAGAGAGAGGGAGAGAGAGAGAGAGAGAGAGAGAGAGAGAGAGAGAGCACATCCCTGATTTAAAACTCCCACAGGTCCTGTAGAGGAGGTAGGAGGTCTGTGTGTGTGTGTGTGTCTGCATCTGTGTGTGTGTGTGTGTGTATGTGTGTGTGTGTCTGCGTGTGTGTGTCTGCGTCAGTGTGTGTGTGTGTCTATGAGTCTGTGTGTGGTTATTTGTTTGGTCCACTTTCACACACAATGTCTCAACAGGCCTTCGACAACAAGCAACACAAAAAGAACGATGTAGAGAAATCGTTGTCACTGTTCTGTGTGTTTCAAAAGAGAAAAATGACGCAACTAAAAAAGGTTCTGGCAAAGCAGACACGCAATGGGGGGGGGGGGGGCATTGACAACAGGACGTGTCTGACGGCGCCCGAGGCGTCTCCTAATGGACGGAGGCAGCTGAAGGCGTTGGCGGGCGACTTGTAAAGAAGGCGGACGTCCCAGTTTCTCCTTAAATTCTACATTTAATAAACGGGTTTTAACAGCCGGTTAAACTTCCCTGTGGATTTTATCGCCTGTAATTGCCTGAAATTACCAGGATCCTCACGTCAGGTTCAGGATCCGCTCGGCCGAGCCGCTGAGTGACAGCAGATCAGAGAGGAGGCGCACTTTAGCCCCGCCCACTCCTCTAAACCCTCACTTATGATGCTCACAATGGACGGTGTTTAGAAAAGCTATGTGGGCCTGTTGCTACAGGTGAGAGGGCGACCTCGACCACCGGTGCTCTGGAGATGATGCAATAGATATTAAAAATGTAGAGTGGTGACACGCGACTGGTGAGAAGGGTTCAAGCATCTCAGGAGGAAGAAGAGAAGAAGACGTAGGAGACGAAGACGTGAAGAAGACGAGGAGATTCCAGAGCTTTTGGTGATAAGAGCAAAATTTAAACGTCATGTCCCGCCTCCTGCTGCTAATAGGATATTCTATTTTATTCTATTTTTATTTTATTTTTTTGATAATTACTTGAGCATTGCTTAAAGAGAGCCTGTGACTCAAGTATTTCATTGCCAGCGACTGCTTCATGTTATCTCTGTGCATTTGGCAATAAAAATCTTGAATCTTGAATCTCTACAGGCTCCGCCCCTCGCTCCTTCACTTCCTGGTGTGAAGGACACACGCATCTCAGGAGGAAGAAGAGGAGCCGGAGACGTAGAAGACGTGAAGAAGACGAGGAGATTCCAGAGCTTTTGCTGATAAGAGCAGAATTTAAACCTCATGTCCCGCCTCCTGCTGCTCTACAGGCTCCGCCCCTCGCTCCCTCCACCGCTAGTTCCTGTCTGAAAACCGCTCAAACGCTAAATGTCCCGACTCAACGTTCTTCACGAGGCAGCAGTGGAGGTGTTGATGTAGGCGGGACTAAGGGATTCAGACGAGCAGGTTGAAGTTTGAATTGAGTGGTAATTGTAAAAGATGTTTTACAGCGTATGACACTCACACACACTCATACTATCGTCCCTGGGTCACTAGCAGGAGTGTGGAGAGCGTGTTGAGGGCGACAAGAGGAGGAGGAGGAGGAGGAGGAGGAGGAGGAGGAGGAGGAGGAGGAGGAGGAGGAGGAGGAGGAGGAGGAGGAGGAGGAGGAGGAGGAGGAGGAGGAGGAGGAGCAGATCCACTTAGGAGGCGCAGCTCCTCCGGCTCCTTTACATCCTGCAGCAGGCCCAGGAAAAACAGCACATGTAACATCATGTAAGGGACTAAACATAGACGTGTCCTCCGAGTTCTCCACATGCCAGTGCCAAGCCGTACCACCTGGCCTGCTCAATCTGCCCCCCCGAGGGGCCCAAAACCCCCCCCGGGCCCGTCCCCCCCTCCACACAGGGTGGCTTGTCATAGTCTCGTCCATCAGATCTGCACGTACCGCCTTAAGAGAGGCCCGGCTCGGATTCACACCACCGCCTTTAGAAGTCCCCGGGCTCGGATTCAAGCGTTCCACCTTAAGAAGCCGTATTTCATATTCACACCTGCTGCATGAGGAGCATTCCGGTGCGAGCGCCCGTGGAGGAGGCCGCCGCCGCCGCCGCTCATTCACATCTTCAGCCCAGCGCCGGGTCGAGCAGGCGTGAGGTAATCACCCGACTCGGGGACTTCACTGGACACATTTCAATGCATATCAAACGGGTTCCCACTGCTGCTGCATAGATAAACCTCAGAGGCTGCAGAGAGTCAAGCACATGGGAGTGTGTAGGGTGGGAACACACACACACATACACACACAAGCACACTTGCACACAGTGGGAGCTAAACGTTTATGGAGGTATCTGAAACGCTGCTGGTTTGAATCCCCGACATTGTTGGAAATATGAGTGAGAGTAATAAACACATTCCTACAACAACTGCAGTCGGACATTCGTTGATTTTATTACACGGACGTTAAATATCTTTATCGGATCTAGAGGGATTCTTTTTGGCACTACTGATGAATAATTCAGTTTAAAGAATACAACTTTTGTCACGAGAGACGAAATTAAGATTTGTTAAAAGGGTCATTTCACGGAAAGGACGTTATTCCCCTGGTTGATTCCATTGGGACCATTTCTATTAAAGACGCTCCTGCAGAAATATTGTAAGAACTGAACTGAAACCCTGTTCGCCTCCTCTGTCTGAGGATGGAAACATGTTTCTCTTAACTACTCTAATTAGGAAGCAGATGCTTAAATACAGTTGTTAGCAGCAGTTAGAGATCGTAGGTGGTAACGAGCCTCAAACCGGGCGTCGCCTGGATAAACAAACACTAAGACAAACAGCACACGTACAAATCCCTCCGCCCACGTGCACTTTGCAAAACGCAGCTCGTGTAACTCTGAGCCGAAAGGCCACGGACGGAGAATCAGGAACCTGGACCAGGGCCGGAGCCACCGGGCCGACGGGGGGGGGGACGACTCGCCAAGAGCAACATCCCCAGCTGCTTCCTGACAGCCGATCGGCATCGAACCAAAACAAACCCACTCACAGTCAGATCTGCCAAAGGTTTGAATAAACTAGATCCACATCACGTCCAGGACTCATCACGTGCACGCCCGACTCTCCCTGACCCTCACGCCTGACCCCGGCTCGGCTATCACCCGCCTTCCACGCCACGGTGAGCGCCGCCTCCGCTGGAATCGCTCGATGGGAACCACATGTCAGCGTGAGGAAGGATTTACTGTGTGGATGTGATGATGGATCGGGTCGTAAAGTCCAGATCGAGCCGCTGTTGAGAGATCACCTCACCGCCGGCCGATTCCCCATCCCTGAGATCACCGGGCCTCTCTCGCCCCGGCAGCTCACCGAGCGGAGAGAGAGAGAGACACGAGACAGATGTGTGTCTCTCTCTACCTCCAGCTCGCGGTGGGGAACTTCCCTTTTTCTTTCCATTTACACCACCCTGAGTGATTCTACATGTACAGAGAGCGCCTGGGTTAGATTAGGTATTTCACAGCAACCGAATCCGCTGCCTGGGTCGGAGATTTGGGGAAAGCAGACTGCAGCGATTAGGGTCCGGCCGCTGAACCTTGGGCCACCTCGTTTAACACAGCACTTGATGTAATTATAATCGGAGTGGAGGTCCCGATGTTCATGCTGCTGCAGCCCAACGCTCCGTCTCACTGTCGCTGAAACACCACCCGGCCCGGTTGGTGCAAAAACACGGAAATCAGGATTTGGCAAAAGAGCTCGAACAGAGAGAAATGTTTCTAATGGACGCCAACAAACACAGATGAGGAGACTATTGAGCCAAAGGAAGAGATAGTGTTTCTGTACAAGTGATTTGTGACCCAGGAGATTCACAGGTCGTATATATGTGTACATTGGCTCTGGGGCAAGTTTTTTTTTGCAGTTTTCGAAATGACCATATAAATGAGTTCCTTCCTGGGAGGGGACCAGAAGAGAGAAAATTGAAAAGTGAAAGGTTTAAAAAGAGGAAGGAGAGGAAAGAGAGAGAGAGAGCTCCAACAGGGACAGAGTATTTTGTGATTAATTAAAGTGAAAGTGGAGCTGAAGTTCTAAGACATTTATTGGGATTGGGATTGAGTTTATAGGATGGTGATGATTTCTGCATTTATACTTCCTGTCTTACACTGTATACATTCGTTTAATTACATTCATATTTAGGGCTCGAGCACTGACATCAAAGGTCAGGTGAGGCCCTATTGAAATTGTAAGGATTATTATTGTTATTATTATTATTCAGGCAAATGAATTGGCTTTTTGAGGGCTTTAACATGCTCAAATTCTTACCAAAATTTGCAGAAAGTTAGAAAGTGGTGAAAATGTACGTATTCTGAGGGAATTTTCAATGGGCGTCGCAAAATGGCTCAACGGTGCCCCCCCCGAGACCCCTGAAACGTCTTCACAAAAATCAATATACAGGTGTATCATGACCAGACAAACAAAAAAGTCTTTAGGTGCAATCGGAAAAACACAACAGGAAGCCTGCTATTTTGCATTTAGTTCTATAAATATGTTTAGATTCCTAACACCGAAGTTTTGCAGCTTAAAGTCGTTTTTTTTTAAATATATTTAGCACCTGCTGTTCTTTGACTCAAGACTACTGTAGATTCTATAATTCATATTTAAAATAATTGGTTATTTAATTGTTGGTTTCACACTATGTTCATCCTTAAAGGAAACATCATATTAATGAGTTCCTTCCTGGGACGGGAGCAGAAGAGAGGAAACATTGAAAGTGAAAGGTTTAAAAAGAGGAAAGAGAGAGAGAGCTCAGAGACAGAAACATATTCCGGAGTGTCGGGGGTTCGAGAGCTGGATAAATATACTCCAGTGCACTGAATGACAGGCATTCTCATCCCTCACCCCCCCCCCCACCTGCCATCTTAACCTCTCTGCTCATCTGACACTATTCCTTTCTTCATCCCCTCTTCCCGCCTCCTCTTCCTCACGCTCCCCGGGCTGCCATCGTAATCCTGAAGCCGTAATGATTTTAATACAACTCCTAATCCTCCTTCCTTCCCCCCCTCTGCCCTTTCCCTGCAATCACCACCCCCTGCACCCCTCCCCCCCGGTCCCAAATGGCATGTGACCGCCATTATCACCCTGTGGAAAGAGCAGCGTCATCACGTGTGCCGTGATTTCATTTGATTTTCATCCACAGCCATTAGGAGAACGTTGTAAAAAGATACGACCACTCACGGTGTCTTCAAATAATGTTCTGTCGGCACAAGGTTGGACCGCTCGCCGCTCGCCATCATCGCCAGACGCTGTCATTAGGTTTTTTACGACGCAGAGTACTTTGGCCCTTAATGCACATCCTTCCTGTCCTTCAGCGCCCGAGCCCGGAGGAGAGGAGCAGATTAGCGGTGGGAGAAACCATCCGGTGATCAAAACAGCTACAGGTTCAATCTCTGCACCAATTAGCAGAGCTGGACTCGGATCAATGTCAGCGATGTTCGTCCAGGGAGGGGCGGCGGCTCAATAACAGAGGAAATCATGTTTTTATTACAAGCAGGTTACGATGCTGCACTGTTTTTTAATACTTTTAATGATTAATGGGGCGCGATTAATGGGGCGCGGTGGAGAAACGACCAGGATGGACACTCGTCCGATGTCAGCAGGGGACGGACTCTTGTCCCTGCAACACTCAGGAGGATCAGCTGTATAAGGAAAAGATGGATAGATGATTTAATATCATTTCAAACTTGAACAGGAACGTCAATCACAGTCAACCCTATTCTATTTCTATTTTAAAAATACAGTGTGTTAAACCAAATGAGCCCTGAGTTCAGTCGAGAGCAGAATTAAACCTGTAAAGAATATTGACAGTCGCCCTTTGTTGAATGCTTTTCATATTTCTAAAGTTTGCTTTTACTGGAGGATTCTGAACGGCGCAGATTTTTTAAAACAAAGCTGTAACCACGGTAACAATATCCCCGGAGCCCTCGTGATCCTGGTAATTTTCTTAGTTTTTGTTCTTTGGAAGACAGGAGACAGGAAATAAACCCAATGACTGAACCAACGTCTGACGTTACACTTAAAAACTTTACAAATTCACTTCAAATCAAGACGTCAGGAGAATCCGACGCCTTTTCGGCTCGGATAGAAGCGCAGCCGCGGCCGGGAGCAGCTGAGGCTGATGTGACATCTGCTGAACAAGTGTTTCTGTCGACTGTCGGAGATCCGGTGAATCCAACTCACCAGCTGAGGTCCGACCACGGAGGGAAACGAGCTGCGAGCACGGAGACAGTTTAGGTGAAAAGAGCCAGAGTTTAAAATCACTCCGAACCAGCGTCAGTCAGCACATACACACACTCCTGAACACACAACACACACCCACACAACACACACACCGAACACACACAACACTTCACAGGCTCAACACTCCTCAGATAGTGTTTACTCTCCGAACATCGGCCAATTACAGGGACAGGGCGGCTTTCAGCAGCTGAAGCCGAGACGTTGTATCACAGAGACGCAAACATTTGGACGTTTTTTCATGTTATTCTGAACCGAGAGTTGAATTTTATAAAATCAAACTGACCCACGGAAAATAAATACACAGTTTTCAACACACAGCCGCCGTCAAAGTGTCCGTGTTATCAAATCTAATTATTTTTTCAACTGTTTATAAAACACGGCAGGAAACTGTCACACAAACAAGACCGGGTGTTAAACTGTTATGACACAAACATGACTTCCTCTCGTTGGCTGGAGAAGAAGTAGTTACCAAGTTCTTTGACTCCTTATAGAAACAATTAACTTTTTAAAACTTCGTTAGAGATGATGTTTGTTTAAAAACTGACTTGAAGCTGGAAGGAAATCATATAACAGAACCCGTTATGTTTTGACATGGACACAAACAAACGGATAGATCCAGGATTCTTTTATCACTTTCTTTAACTTTAAGAAAAAATGTTCACACATTTTCAATTTCCATGAGAATAGTTGAAGGATCTTGATGGAAAAAAGCATATTTCTAGGACGGATATCTGATTGTGTGTAATTTAGTTCAGATAGAAAAAAAGAGAATGAAAATCTGGATGTAAATGTGATTTTATCAGGAGACATAACAGATTCTGGTTATTATTACTCTACATTATAACTCATCAAAGCAAAGAAGGGGATCAAAGCTCATTTTGTTATATCCAGTTTTCCCATTTTATCAACTCGTCCAAATTAACTACATCAGCGTGTGGAAGTCGCAAAGATCAAATCAAAGCATTGTTTGACTATTTTATTATAAAAACTATTTTCAGCAACGCTTAATCCAACGGGTCTGTGATTTCCCAATAAATAATTAGAAACATCTGAGTATTTTGTGTCTCATTAAAGTGAAAGTGGAGCTGAAGTTCTGAGACATTTATTGGGATTGTGTTGAGTTTATAGGATGGTGATGATTTCCATAAGACAATCCAACGCTGCAGATACTAATCCTCAATTCACACTGCATTCATACTTCCTGTCTTACACTGTATATATTACTTTAATTAAATTCATATTCCTATAAATATTTTTAGATTCCTAACACTTAAGTTTTGCTATTTAAAGTCAATTTGCAATTAAATATTTAGCATGTTTTACCTACCTGCTGTTCTTTGACTCAAAACTACTGTAGATTCTATAATTAATATTTAAATCATTTTCCTGTTGGTATCAGACTATGTTCATCCTTAAGGGAAAAATCATAGAAATTAGATTCTTTCTAGAAAATTAAAGGAAAGTTAAATAAAGTTATATCCTTCGGTCCCTTCACAGATCAATCTCTTAAACTCAAGTAACGACAACTGACAGAGAGGTCACTCCACATAAAACGATTCTCACAAAGTTATTAACTGTGTAAAGATTTCTGTCCATGTGTTTTTGCTGCAACACAAATTGAACACATCTGAGTTTCACCCTGACTGCTGCTGTCGCCCCCTGTGAGGTCATGGAGCGCCGGCTCGGCTCTGAGGGTGAAGACGTCTCCTCACACATCGGACCTGTCCCCGACAGCAGAGCCGGGTCAGCTCGCTGGTGGAGAAGAGGTTTCAGTTTAACACCCGCAGGTCACACGGCAGCACCTTCCCTCTGCCGCTGGGCGCGAGCTGAGGCCAAACCCGGTGGAGAGAAACCCGAGGCCCTGGGGGGGGGGGGGGGGGGCGAGGGGGGGGGGCTAATCCTCCTGAACAAAGGCTGAGACGTGAGCGATCGTCCGTCAGGTGAAGCAAACGTCTCCGAGCCGACCACAGCACACACACAGGTGGCTTCACCGACCGCTCTGTGTGTTTGAGTGGGTGTGTGAGGCCGAACATACGTATTTAACAAAGTATGTCCCCGCCTGCCTGCCTGTGTGTGTGGTTGTGGTTGTGTGTGTGTGTGTGTGTGCGTGACGTGTCCGGGCCTGTTAGGTTTTGCCCGACATGAGACGGAGCAACGCGGCCACCGAGGCCGTCACAGCCAGACAGACTGATTAGGTCGACTTTTCTCACGGCAGGTAAAGACTCAAATCCCCATAATCCCTCAAATGATTAGACTCGGGTCAGAAGTGACGGCACAGACACCGGCTCTGAACTCCAGGAACCAAAAAAAAAACACTTTTTAATGAAGCTCCCCGGCTCATTTTGGTAAAAACTAATAAAGATGCAAATTTCTGTTAGGAATAAGACCTACTTTCAGGTTCAATCTGCATCAGGTTTAAATATCTGGTGTTTGTGACTCACGCTGCAGAGAAACATGCATTTTAATAAACAGCCCAGCAAATACATTTCCCTCTTAATAAATTCTAATTACGCCACTTGAGGAGGAATGTGCACCGGGGCAGCTGGCGTGATATGAAAAGGAAGTGAAGGTTGAGTCGAGACACGGATTCATCCAGCGGCAAACCGACTTCACCAAGCAGACGACTACAAATCCCTCAGATTCTGAAGCCGAGCAGGGAATGAGAGACACAAACACATGTACACAACTCGTCTGCTGCATTCCTGTGTTGCCTCCTGGCTCTCGTCCCTCCACACTTGTCACCGGGCAGCGCCGGGTCCTGTGCAGTGCGCCGGCCGGGGGCCTGATGGCGTGCACATGGTGTCAGGTGACAAGAGCCGGAGGCCAGCGGCTGCAGCAGCGACATCTCTGAGGGGGAAACCCGAGTCACCACGTCCAGTCGGGTCTGGATTATAATCATTTTGAAGTAGTTAACGAGAGGCTTAATTTAAAGGCTCTAGCTTTAAAAAAAAAGAAAAACCTTTATTTAAACATGAGCTTCAATAAACATGAAGTACATTTATTTACGTTATTTATTTATGCAAGGTCAGAGACGTTATGTGCTGCAACACATCTTCCACTTGTAAACCTTGCACATCTTTTTCCTACAAAATCTGTTACATATTGCATATACTTTTATATATTTGCTTTAATGATATATTTCCCTCTTATCGCTTTTGCACTGTGTACACGCCTCTATCGTTCTCCTCGTGCTTCTTCCCTTTTATTCTACATACTATGTTTAATACGCACCAAACTCCAAAGAAAATTCTCACATTCTCAAATTTCACAATTGTAAATACACGACCACGAAGCGTGTGATAAGTATGTATTGATGGCGTGTGCGTGGCCTGACAGACGGGAACACGTGCCCGGTCACAGACGGACACTCGGGGGTCAGAGCCGCCGCTGATGTGTGGATCTTAATTGGAGGGAACGACTTTGCTCTTTCAGCTCGGCAGCAGATGTGAAGCAGGTTTGTGACAGACAGCTCATGAGTGCGTGACCTTCGCGACCTTTTCCAACAATCAGACGGAGATCTGTGACCCCTCCCGTCATCATTTAAATACTATTAATAAAAGAAATAACAAAAAGTGTGTGTTCCCTGGACTACAGTTGTTTTAAAAGCCTCTGGATCTGGATCTGTGGGTTCTGTCTTCACGAATTCCACGAAACTTGGCAGAAGGATGGAACAAAGTCCCATACAGAATCCGTTATAAGTAAAGAGTGGATCTTGTTTATCGTGTTTTTTTATTTAGCAGGGAATAATAAAGCAGAGATGCTGTTGGGGGGGGGGACTGAAGGGTCACAAACCAGCTGTGCTCACTTGGCTTCATTTCACCCAGGAGGAGAAGACAGGGGAGGGAGGAGATATTAGACCAGGGCTCGGGGATAATTTACTTCTCGGAGGTTTATGTGCACAAACATGTGTCCACTAACAGTGTTTATACGTGTGTAGTACATAGAACATGTACTCAGTTTTAAAGAATTTAATATTTATATGTGGCAGTGTGTGTATAGTCTACTCAGCGTGGAGCAGTATGTCTTGTCGTGTCTTTGTATATCGTCTGCAACGCTCTGTTTACGTTTGACCACATGTTTGAGAATAAACTGTCCCTGTCGGCGTCATTAAGACAAATCTTTGTCTATTTAACGTTTCCTGGTGATTAATTGATTCTTTATTCATTAAATACTCGTTTGGCAGAAGGTCGTTCATTGTCCTCAAATGTAGTGCAGGTCAAATATCATTATTTCTTTGAATTCTGTTCATGTGTATATAGTTATATTGTAATCTAAGTAATATAGGTAACGTATGAACAGGTTGTGAAGACTGGTTGTGCTGGTATGTGTGGTATCTCCATGTATCCGCCCTCTTCGTGCTTTTCTGACACGACTCAACAGAAAGACACAACACGTGTGATCTCAACCAGCGACTCCTAACAGCTGCTAATGAATCTCGGGGACGGTCTTTAATTTTGAAATTCTTTTCCGGCGCTGTCTCATCCTGTATTTGTCGTTCATAAAGAGGAATTCCCCCTGTTTGGAATAAATACTCAGCTCGCTGCTTCCTGTGTGTGCGTCGCTGATCTGACACCGGAGATGAGAGCTCGTACAGTACTTGTTAAAACACACACACGCACACACACACACACGCCTCCAGGCTGTTCTACCTCTCATTAACACTGCAGTGGAGTTCATGGATGTGTGCACACAAACACAAACACACAAACCCTCAGATTTCCATGCGCACACTCTCCCTGAACGCCTCAAATTGGGGTTTTGTCTTTCAGCAGAATCAGTCATCGTGCACATCAGCTGGTATTTGACACAGTTGTGAGTTCCTGCCACTCACATCACAGGAGGCTGCGTTCAATCACTCACTAGCGTCCTCTCACACACACTCCCGGGCCTCTGGTCCTGAGTGAAGCTCTCAGTACCTCGGCCCTGGATGGATGGGAGCGTCGGGGGTGGCCCGGCGGTCAGCGGCACCGGCCCACAAACGACATGTCACAGGTTCGATGCCACAGGCCGATATGAGCATCTGTGGCCGAGCTAAGTGGACGGTGTTGACAGTGAACGCTGCACGGCGGGATGATGTTACACTCGATGAGTTTTTAAATGGCCCCGAGTGGATTTCTGAGCTCAGAGAGTCGCTGGTTGTCCGGAGGTTTTTTCTCTGACGCTGGTAAACGACCGCACATGATGATTCAGCAGCAGGAACTCTGATATCAGAATCGATCCGAAGTCACAAAGAGCGACTGGAGGGCGTTAGACCTTCAGGAGGAGAAACCGATCCAGATCTGTCTGATCTGCAACTAAAGCCTGGAGGTGGTTGTTCTTTGCATTTCACTTTTTCATGCACCATCTGCACATCACCAGTCTGATTTCATTAATGGAAGCAGCGCCAATAATTATTTCATTATTGCAGTAAATATTTGTAGTTTATATATAAACATGTGTCTTTTCGAGACCATGATTAAAAACACAAATAACTTAGCAGTGGAAATTCTGCACATGATGGCACTTTGCACATTGCTATTTTAATTTTTTTACCAATTTTGGCCGTTATTGGTCGCCCCCCCCCCCCACGGGGCTGCAAATTTGCTGGAGCGTTTTTTAATTTAAGCCGCTAAGTGCCAGCTTCGGTTTCCATTCAGCCGAAAATCAGCAGAATGCCAGTGTGACAGCTGCGATAAGTCGGACTGTACCCGTCCCCTAAGAGCAAGGAGCAGAGGCTGGTCGGGGGGGCAGAGGAGGGAGGGAGGGAGGGAGGGAGGGAGGGAGGGAGGGAGGGAGGGAGGGAGGGAGGGGCTGGTGAGGGAGGATGAAGGGCTCGGGGACGGGGGGGGGGCTGGCAGTCATGGAGGAGGGGCTTCAACCGCGGCTCTAATCCGCCCGGGCTCTGGAGAAGGTGTCGGCGTGGAGAGCCGGCCTGTCAGCACCCGGAGACTCTTCCTCCTTCATCCCTCTCTCCCTCTTCATCCCTCCATCTCTGATCTCCATGCATTCCAGCATTCCTCAGATAAAAAGTCAGGTAGGGAGGAGGAGGAGGAGGAGGAGGAGGAGGAGGAGGAGGAGGAGGAGGAGGAGGAGGAGGAGGAGGAGGAGGAGGAGGAGGAGGAGGAGGAGGAGGAGGAGGAGGAGGAGGAGGAGGAGGAGGAGGAAGCTGAAGGAGGCAGCTGTGGCTCAGGAGGTGTGTTGGGTGAAGCCCACCACCACCTCCCTGATAAGCGTATCTCCCGGCCTCATGTGTGCCGGACAAAACCCATTTGCTTCTCATCTGTTCTCCTGATTTGGGCCTGACAGCTCGGGGGGGGGGGGGTGAAGATGGGATGAATAAAAGAATAGAGCAGGAAGTGACACGGAAAGCACGGCTCCCTCTTCCTGTGGTTCGACGCCGAGCTGAGATTATTTAGTCACATGCAACACATTTTTGATAAATGATTGTTGTGTCATTTTTCTATGTACCTGTTGAATCCAAGTCCAATGTTAACTCCAACTTCTTCAACAGCTTTATTTGCTAACTTTGTCGACACAAATGTCCGAGTCATCTTCAGGAAGAAGTCTTAGACGTAGAAGATGCCGATAAAAAGATGCTAACCTTAAATGACCACGAGATTCGAGAGCCTTTGACGATTAGGGCCGGATTTTATATGATGAACAAAAATCTCCTGCTATGTTCTTGAAACTAGAGAATGTGCAGACACGCAATTCTCTGGACATTTTCCAGACTTCACAAAGATGTTGAGAGTGAAACCTAAACAATGAGCGGAACGACCCTGTGAACGCACAGAGAGACACTTTGTGATCTCATGACTCTCACTGTCTACTGCTGTTATTGTAAAAACATTAGCTGTGACCGTTGTGTTACTGTCCAGAGACATTGTAAAACATCTGATGTTACACTGTCCCACAGGCTGCTGACACCGTGTGGACATTCCAAACACACGAGAGACATGTGGTGCGACCGTGGAGAAGCAGCTGCCGCTCGGAGCTCCGCCTTCTTCTTCTTCTTCTTCTGATGGTTTACAGGAGGACATGGACTAACGAGGGGTGGAGGGTCGTGCACGGCTCCACCGGTAGAGCATGGCACCAGGAGGCCCTTTGGATAACCGGTGCAGGAGGGGAAAGGACAAGAGGACACAGGAGGAGACAGGACAGGAGGACACAGGAGGACACAGGAGGAGACAGGAGGACACGCCTGCTGTCTCTAAACGGACGCTCTCCCTCCGTATTCTTCCCTTCATCCTGTTCTTGTGTGAATGTGGATCTCTCATCCCTCATAATCCTTTCCCCAAACACCGATGAGTGTGTCCCGACACACGGACCTATTGCCAGGCTCAGCCCTGCCTGCCGGGGATTTACTGCCTAAATAAACACGGTGTGCATACACACACAGAAACTGAAACACACAAAGGGAAAACACACACTCGCATAAAAAAATAAATTGAAGCAATAAATTCCCAGCGACATATGTTACTAAAGGGCCGGGTGTTGTTGGTGATTTTCAGATTCCTGGTGACGAGACCTGAGATAGATTTCATGATTCCTACATGAAGTTGTTTCAGCAGAAGAAGCCAAAGTTATAAGATGGTAAATGTTGTGTGGATTTGCTGAGTAATGATTTGATCATCATTTTAATGAGCTTTTTTATGTCTCTTATACAAGGAGGCCACATCTTTACGAGCAGAGAGACTCAGCGAGCGGTTGTGAGCGTGATTGCATCTTTCCAAAACAGCCCCTGAGTTTTCAAACTAAAACAAGACTTCTGCAAACTTCTCACTCCTTTACTTTTCTATCTTAGAGTAGACATCAGACGAGTCCGTGAGATTCTCAGGAGGAAAAGACAAAGCATTTGAATTAGCACTGTAACGAATCCTGTGAAACTCTGTGTTTTAAGTGACAAACATCGGTTAATGGTGCGACTTCGAACGTTTCATTTGTGAGCCGGTGTCACAGAAGTCGTGTTTTTATCGCTCACAGAGGAATTATGTATCTAATCACATCAGTTTATAGGACAATCTCCAGATAGACTTTCTCCAATAAAAGAAACAGTTCTGCGTCCAATATTTTGCAGCGAGCACCAAATTAGTCGTTAAAGTTAATTTGCTGTTTGATGTGTTCAATTAAATCTACATTTCACATATTTTTTTGCTGTATCTTCTCATTTTTTAAGAGCAGCTGCAGGAAGGCGGGAAATTAACAAGACCACCGGTGTTTCCGATAAACAGACAAACACCCGTTGTTTCATGTTCTTTCCAAATAAACCTCAACGCGATTCAACCAGAGGATAATAGCGGAAATTACTGCATTTGATTAAAGCAAACCCCAATAAACTCGAGTCCGACAGAGAAGACGTGGATCAGGAATCTGAAAAGCTGCTTCCTCTCCTGATCATTTCTCGCTCGCCACCTGAGACGTCCCGCCGCCCGAGAGCGTGTCATTAGCCTCCGTTTCAGTCGAGTTTTTCATCGGGGGCGTCGGCTTGATGCTCGTCCGGGGGGGGGGCCAACATTAATCCTGGGGCGAGACCTGGTCTAAAACAAAGTTAAAATCTCATCTAAGACAATATAAAATTTTATGTTCCTCGTAATGTGATACGCGGAGCCTCGGACACAAACGGCTCCCGGGAGGCGTTGGTTATTCCCTCTCAGTCTCACTTCCTGCTCGCTCGCTCGCCGCTGCCGCTCGCCCTCTCCCTCTAATGACCGTGCCGCTCGCTGCCACACGGCCGGCGTCCATCTACAACCGCCCGTCGGCCCTGTGTGCGCCCGTCTGAGGAGGCCATGATGGATTCAGCCAGTGTGAGTGTGTGTGTGTTTGCACTGTTTCTCCCCGGCACACCTGCTCGGCACACACACAACCCGTGCACGGCGTGTTAGCTCCTCTCAACACGCTGGTATTGTGCCGTTAGCCAGCGTGGCGTTGCTAATCCTCAGTGTTCGGGGTTAGCTGGAGTCCAGCCTCTGCCCCGGTGTGAACGAGGGAGGAATGTGGCACAGATGTTGATGTTGGACTGAACGAGCCGACATGTGCTCACCTGCGTTGAAGGATAATGAATTTTTATCACGTCGTTCCAGCTCCACTTCGTTCACGCTGCGTGACGCCGTGTTTCTCCTGTTACTCGTGTATTAAGTGTTTATAAAGCTCATGGGCTGTCAGGGGGTTGGAGTTTTAATACATGGATTTAAGTCAGTTACTCTGTAGTTCAAATCTCAAATATTATTTAAATATTTTTGGAGAATATTACAAAATATTTACTGCACGATGGGATTTTAACTTTTGTGGATTACCTTATTTTTCGTTTAATTTAAATATTTTTTATTTTTATTTTCTAGACTAAAATTCATTTTCTAGACTAAAATTTAATTTGAGGCAATTATTTATATTAATATTTAATTCTCCACCTTAATTTAGATTTGAAACTATAAACAAGGGCTTTATTGTCACATGCAAAAATAAGTTATCAATATAATTCAATTCTTATTTATCTATATGTCTTTAACTGGTGCTGTCTACAAATATCTACGTAAAAAATATGAAAAAAATAATTCAGTATAAAAACGAATACAAAGATATGAATGAGATATATAAGAGATGCTTTTGCTTCTGTCCCATGATTCTGTTAGTGTCTATAATCATTTTTAAACTTATCTTCAATCTTTTACTGTGTTTGTTATTGCCAACATTTTACAGTTTATCTTCCATCGTTCCTTGTGTGACACTAACTTCACCAAAACGCTGATTATTCATCTTCAAAATTACACAGAAATTTACTTTTGTAAATATATCAGCAGAAATCGAAACTGTAAATAATTTGTTTTTTCTGTTTTGCATTTATGACAGTTTTCTCTTGTTTTTGTGAGCCCACTCACCATCAAGTGTCGTCATGTGACAGCGTCTGCCCCCCCGACACAAGTTGATGATCTAGAAAACAACCAGTTTCCTCACACTTGGCACATGCACCTCCACTCCACTGTCAGTGTGGATCATCGGGGGGGGGGGGGCGGCCGCAGGCTTCAAATGACATGACGCTACGTGACAGGGCTAGCATGTGTTGCCCTTTAGCTACTGGCACGCTGCGGGAGCCTTATGGGAGCTGTAGCCGCCGGATGCTAATGAAATCGTTGTTTATTTCTCGCCTTGAATAGGAACTAAATTTGAGAAACGGATTGCAGCGAAACAAACAAACGGACGCCACGAGTGACGGCTGAAGTCAAAAGCAAAAGCGATGAGTTATTTTAACCGAAGGCCCCGGTGTCTTCTCTGTCCTCGGTCAAGGACACAGCGGCTCTCGCAGGAATCGAACCACACGATGTGACGTTGAAGCCGCGAGCGCTCAGGACGTCAAACACTCGAGCATCGAACCCGCGGCTTCCTCTCGGAGCTTCTGAAGAGGGAGACGACTTCAGCCGGGAGACAATGAGGCCGTAACTCTTCCTGCCTGAGAGGAGGGTTCTTATGACAGCAGAGCCATTAGCTAAATGGAGAAAGAGCATGTGCAGCGTGGAGCTGCGGCTATATAAACCTGCATCCCTCACCCTGACCTCCAGCCGTCCCTCCCACCAGGAGCTGACCTGGGATAATTCCAGAAACCCCCTGATGGCCCCCCCCCCCGGGGTCGGGTCACCGTAAATTTCATGCTGATCAAGACCAAGTGACACCCGGGACCGTCCCTTCGTCTCCGAGCGGCGGTCAGGAGGCGTGTCAAGGACTGTGTCACGGCCCAAAAAGTGCTGAGCTGGTCAGCTGCTGGACAGGAAGCGAGTCACGTGTCCTCGCTCCTGGTTTTTCCACTGGAGAGATATTTATGTGTCTCTCTCTCCGCAGGCGCTCGGAGAGAAGAACATTAACTGTGGCTAATAGCCATGTTAGCTAACGAGTCACACGTGTGTCGGGGTTACAGAGCGACTTCCCCTCCGTGCTGTAAAACAGATGAGCGCCGCGACCGCACAGTCGCAGAAAGGACGTAAATTACAGCCGGCTCCTTCTCCTCTGCCGGAGAAGTGTGGGGTGAAAATAACGCTCTTAAATCAAACGCCTCCAGTCGCCTGCGTCCAGCTCGGAGAAGCTAGACCTCAACAATCCTCCTCTAATGGGGCAGAGACTCATATCAAAGACACGAGCTGGAAACCCGCCGACAACAATTCCCAGCAGAGAAATAAGAGCTGATGTGATCGCTTTCTTTAAAGAGGGGACATTTACAAAAGGGGCGGAACAGCGGCGCTAACAACATGTGCTACGACTTATCACCGCTACTTCTGTACGTAGAATTAATGTGATAGAATTATCCGGGAACATCCTCCTTCAAACTGTATTTACTGTGTGTTTAACTAGTTTGATTATTCACTGCAACCAACCACAACACCAGGGATTTGATTTAAAGCAAATATAACAATAAATCATAACGTCCAACCAGAGATAATAAAGCAGACACATGATGTTTCTTTCCTCTTGTGTGTTCTATAGCATTTTATGAATCTAAAAAGTTAAAAACCACAAAGTTCTGAAACAGCTGGTCAGTAACCCGACTCAAACCTTCAAGGATTTGTCTGACATCACGATACCCAACATTTACTTAACACACGCCCAGCGGCTAATCTGGCACGCCCCCTAAATAAACCAGGTAAAGCCAGAGCAGAGGATGTCGACCAATCACAACAGAGTGACCCAGCTGGCCAATCAGAAGGGCGGGAGTTGTTTAAAGAGACAGGAGCAAAAACCAAGTGTTTGAGACAGAGGCTGAAAAGAGGAGCTGCAGCAATGGACAGTCTAAGGAAAGTTATGTTTTTTCTGAACATTACAGCAAGTAATGATAATTATTTTAATCACAAACCTGAACATGAGCCTCTTTAAAAGGGGGAGATCCATCTATATAACCGTTTAACAAAATCTTAAACTATAAAACACCATATATTGCCGGATTCATGAAGATTTTGCCAAAATGTAATGTACAAACTGATCTTAAATGTTCCTATGTGATGTGAAATACAATCACTATGACAACAAAGATGACTTTAACCACATTTCCAGTGCGTCACTGAGCTGTAGCAGGACCACAGGAGTGTAACAGCAAACTAAACTCCTCTGTCACTGCGGCTCTTCTCTGGAAGTGACCACAGGTCAATGACGGGTCCCTCCCACTCCTTCGGCCATATTGACATCAAGTGTTTTATCAATATCAGCTGTCTGGACCCGTCAGCGCACACGGGCAGGAGTCCTGTCCTCTCAAAGAGCATCAGTGACGGATGTATTGACCCGCTCCCCTCCTCTGCTTTGTTTGGGTGGGTGTGTTTCTATTGATGATCTCAGGAGTTGGAATGGGGGGGGGGGGGGGGGGGGGGTGGGATGAGGAGGAGGCAGCGACACCCTGATAAGGTCAGTCCCTCTTACATCTCAGTGCTGATAGAGCAGGACACACACTCTCACACACTCACACACACACTCACACACACTCTCACACACTCAGACAGCCATACCAGAGAGACTGATAACACACATCTGCATTATCGGCCTGGAGGCTCGTCTGCAGCACAGACTCCGCCCACACTTCAGGGCAGGGCGGGGCGTCGACAGGGGAAAACCCAACTCATAGTGTTTACAGTTTATCGCCTGAAGGTTTTTTAAACAAGATCTGTATCATTCTAAATAAGCAGAATCGTTAACAGTAAACTTCCTTCTGCTAGTCATAGTAAAACAAAAGGCAGATGGTCGTTATCTGTGGTTATTCAACGTATTTCAGAGTGACAGGGTTGTTAGAGGGATTTGAGTCAGATCCTTACACGTGATTGATCTCTGTATTCATTAAGATGATCCGAAAAATATGATGACGCAACAGAGCTGAGAGAAAGAAGGAGTGAGAATAGGAAAGAAGGTGCAGAGCTGTCAGCACTGAGGATAATGGCTCAATCACGAATTTAGACTTCAACCAATTTCCACTTCCTGCCATTGTACAAAAATGATTAATAACTAATACATCTTGACAGATGATGTCATGTCTGTGCTTTTATATCGTTAAATAACTAAAATTATTGAACATTTTCTTTGAGTGTTCCATGTCCCATCTGCTAACATGGGGGAGGTGGGGGTTATGACCTACAGGCAACCACCAGGGGGCAGTCAAGATGATTTTTTGCTTCACTTTTCGTGGAGCAGTCATGTCGTCCATCTTTATTTAATCTGGTTCATCAGCTGTATGCAAACAACTATAAGATAACACTGATCTGCAAGTTCCTGTCGGCTACATCCGAGGTCAGAGGTCAGCTCATCACGGCCCTGATGCACAACAAGTCGTCAGACATGGTTTTTGATTTACAGGATAAAGACAGAGAGGTGGTTTTATGTATACTTCACATGTAATGAGAGATAAGGGAACAGTAAATACTGAGAAACATCCAGGATGTTGTATTTTTCATTGCTACTTTGACTTTAAGGTGTTTTTTGAGCACGTAATCCTCGAGTTTATCTGAATATACATGAGTTGCAACCGTTAACCGCGATGGAAATGAAGACTTTTCCATCTGCAAATAAACGCAGCCATTTAAATACATTTAGTTATTTAAAACTTCAGTTGATAGAAGGCGTAAGAAGAAGAAGAAGAAGTTCCCAGAACACGAGAGACTCTGCAGCGACGTCCCAGTCCCACAACGTAAACTGAGAATTCTTGGGCCATTTTGACAAAAGCCGAAATCCAGACAATAGTCTTATCCCTCATCCAGTACAAAGCCCATTGACTCAGCTCTTTCATCTGCGCAAACAGGAGAGGGGGGGGGGGGACAGAAAACATTTGATCGAGTCAAAGTTAATCTTCCAACAGTTTGAACTCACCGAGCCGCGTCACAATGGGACCCATCAAAGTGTTTCTGCCTGAAAGTCTCGGAAAAAGAAACATTTCTTTTTCTGTGTTGGTTCCGGTCGTCCCTCGGTGTTGGAAATGCATTTTTGTGCCGTTTCATATCAAAGTTCTTCTTTTCAAGGTTCTGCTTTTTAAAATGTAACACTTTTTTTCATTTTTTTGCACATGGGAACTTAAAAGGAGATTATATAAATTGACATAACAGTTTTTTAGGGAGGCAATGAATCCTGCAGGTTGTCTTTGGATTTTTTTTCAAATAAAGTTCAGCGTCGTCAAACCACCGGGGTTTATAGGACCACTCAGAGAGTTCAGGAATTCTTTCTTGTTTATTTTTGTGGTAGTCACATATGTACAGTATGTGTGGAGCTCACACGTTCTCTTCACGCCGCTCGGCCGACATGTTCGTCCCCCCCCCGCTCCTCTGCTCGGTTGTCAACACGTCTCCTTCCCAACGAGAAAACTAATTCCTCCTCAAGATGCAAAAAAGATCAAGTTAATTCCTGAAACTCCCTCCTCCCACAGTTTTCCAGTAACTCTTCCCTCACTTGTGATTATTGTTACCACACTTTTCTGGAAAAAAGTGGAAAAATATGTGAGAAATGCTTTTTGAAAACCCTGTGAAATCTTCTGGGCAATATCAACTTTATCTATCGAGTAACTTGAGTCCAGAGAGAGACGTTTCAGAAACTCGACCCCCGAGCACTTGATAAAGCAATAAACGTAAGTTATTAAAGGGGCATAAAGTAAACTTGCGAGCTGAGGCCGGCTCCCCGGGCCCTCGGCTGGCACGCCGGGCGGCAGCGCCACCCGATCCTGGAGCCGCCGGGTCCAGTCCCCGTAAATCAAGAGGCATCCGAGACGCTGAGCTCGCGGGTGAGACAAAGATGAGACCGCAAGCAGACAGACAGGAACGCTGATGTGTGTCTCTGATAACACTTATAGGACACAATCACACACACACACACACACAGACACACACACACACACACACGTCCCCCAGTGTTCCCACTCCGCTCACAACAGGGCACCATAAAACTGTAGAACACAAGAGGAGATCACAGGACAACTGACATAGTTGTGTACACACTAATTAGGCACACTGGCATGACCACAATGGGCTTTTTCATAGCCTGCATGCACAAATCACACACATACACACACACAGACACACACACACACACACACACACAGAGTGGGTATCAGGGACGGGATCTCTGCCATGTTTGCTATGATACCCTCTTTGATCTGGGGTGAGAAGTTCTCTGCCCTCGATATAAAAAAAACTGAAAGAGAGAAAGAGAAAGAGAGAAAGGAACAAGCCGGCCGGGCCTGTGAGGCCAGGGCAGCGCTGGTGGAGTGTTTGACAGTCGCAGTGTGAATGGAGGATGCTGTGTTTTGTTCCGGCGCTGTATGAACAGGCGTTTTGTTTGCAGGCTGACATCCAGACAATGGCTGCAGGACGGGTGGAAGGAGGGGGGGGATGGGGGGGTGGGGGGGCAGGAGGGGTAAGGAGGGAGGATCTGTTGTCAGCAGCGATCATATGAGCAACGTCTGAAGCTTTTGTGGACCCCTGAAGAACAGAGGGGTCACGGGGTCAAGACCGGGTGACCTCTGCTGACATGGCGGCACAGGATGACGTGAGGAGGAGACAGGAGCCATGTTGGGTTTCTCCACCTGACACGGTTGAAATAACTTTAAATAGCTTTAAAGGAGCTCGTAGGTGTGGGTTGTGTTGTGTAGCTGCTGTAAAGTCACATCACCTGTTCACACATGAAGGAGATGTTCAAACTTCTCATCTCCCTCTCAGCAGCTACAGGGTGGTAGTAACGTGTGTGACAGTAAAACCAGCAACAAGAGAGAGTTACAGCTTCTGAGTCGCACAAGCACAAAATAGATGATATGCACTCGGATGAATGAAAGCGTCTGTTGTGGAAGAAGAAAAGTACACAATGCCTTCCAGGTAATCTCTCCTGCAACGTTGTAGGATAACACCACAAAATATCACGATGTAATACAACGAGAAGGAAGAAACTACCAGAAAAAACCTCCAGTAACATCATCTGTTCACATCGAGACTGGAGTGTGGTGAGGAGCTTCCTGTTTGTCTGTATAAATAACGGTTCATCGTCTGCATACGGTTGCACCTCACTCAAGTGTTAAAAGACGTTTAACTCAGGTAAGTTTAGTTTTGTTAGAAAAGCCAGTGGCTTGTTTGGATAAGATGGGATTCGATATGTAAATTCTTACATTTCATCCCTTTCTATTTGCTTTTCCTATATTTGCTGATGAATAATCTCTCAACTCGACTGATAAACCAGATCTCAGACTGATCGCTGTGATCAACACACAACAAGTCGTTACACACACAACACATGCACAGACACACAAGTGCAAATATGTAGGTCAAAGCTGACACCAAATGAATACACATCGTCCACATCAGCCGAGGTCACAACACCATTAAAAACATGCAAATCTACAACATGAAATACAATTGTGCGACGTACGAATCTTATAGAACGGGAAATGTCTCTAAAATTTAAAAACTCCACCTATAATAACTCATAGAACGTATTTGTACTGACTTCTTTCACGTCTCTCGACCAGGACAAAGTGAAACCCGGTCCCTCGGGGGTCCAGACAGAGTGGGCGGCGCCCCAGAGCCCTGAGGTCGACCCTCATCCCCCTGATTTAAACACCTCATCATCCTGGACTCACACCTCGACCAGGAATAGACTCTTTCCATAGATAGTAAAATAAAACAAACAGTTGTGTGTCTGTCTGGGTCGAGAGGAGCTTTCAGCTGCTCAAGGGTTAAAGAGAATCCCGTGTTCGGCCTGACATGAGGAAAACCCCCCCGTGAGGTGAGGAGACACACAGACGCTGAGGTGTTTTACAGAGAAGAAGAGAGAGACTGGGTTAAACAACTTCTACATCTCTAAGTCTGGGGCCCTATTAAGACGAGTAATTTATTCATAATGGCCAAAGAAATGAAATGAAATTAAATCTTTGCCTCAGAAAAGAGTTGGCAACAGCAGACAATAACAATTCTGCTATTAAGTTGAAATAGTATTTGCTTTAAAGCTTTAATTTAACGTAAATATATTCTATACTGTAAATGAGTTCTGGTCTGAAACCAAATTAGGAGAAATATATGATTCTGACAATGATGTCAATGTTTAAAAGTTTAATGGTTTCACTGGTTGACTTCCAGTCCGACCTCGACATCCAGGCCGAGAAAAGGAACAGACAAGAGTCTATAGGTTGTTTTAGATCTGGGTTCGTTTCCCCATCAATTCCACTCAGGTCTCAGGAAGCTCCATTGAGGCGAGTGGAGCCGCGACAGAGGGCAACGTGACATCCATCACCTCGGCTGCTTCACACGCTCCGAAGAAAGCTGCTCGGGAAAAAAGAAACAGTTGTCGAAGTTGTGTTTGTGCAGCGAGCACAAGCAAAGCTCCGTCTTTTGTGTAGAATCCTATCAGTGTCACAAAGGTTACGCTCCCTCCAGATAACCCGCCGAGATTTCTTTTTTTTTTCCACTTCTCTCTTTTTTTGTGATTAGGTGTCAGCAGAATTTCCTTGGTGAGCGGACGATGGCTTTCATGTCAGAGGTTTCTCATGCTCGCCCGTCCCAGCGAGCCGCCCCCCCCCATTCAGCCGGCCTGCAAAGCCGCTGCAGAGCAAAGTACACATGTCTTTTTGTAGTCTGGTCGCACAAGCACGGATCCATATTTACCCAAGTGCTGCAGAGCTCAGCGCCGCTGCCAACTCGGTCGTTTCAGACCCTCCAAGTCAAAACTGCTGAATGTTTTCACAGAACCTCGAGTATGAAAGCCGGGGAAAATCCCAGCTTGAACGGATTGGAGAGAAAACTGATAAAAATCATGATCTTATTGTATTTGAGCCGGGGAGATTGAAAACATATCTACATGTGTTGTGGAGGAGAAATCAGCAGGGGAACTCTGAGTGGGCACAGATGTGGCAGCGCAGGCAGAGAGCCGCTTGGCAAACAACTCCCAGGCTCTGGAAACAGGATTTGTTCCTCGGCAGCCACTCGGCTGAGCTGTGGTCGGGTTGGTATGTATTTGTCTTCTGGACCCAAACTTTGCATTTAGTGGAGTAAACATCCCGAAGGACTCGTGAAAAGTGCACCGGTGATTTCCATCTGTGTTTGTGTTTGTTTATTTCAACGTGTTAGGATGTTTTAGAAACGAGTTGTCGAGCATTTCCATCAAGATCGGAATCGTTTTACTGTGAATAAAAGAAAAAAACATTATTCTACTTTATGAGTTTACTAAAAATAAAGTTCCTTGAGTTACTGTGTTAAACAACTTCTACATCTCTAAGTCTGGGGCCTATTAAGAGGAGTAATTTATTCATAATGGCCAAAGAAATACAAGATGTTCAAATGAAATCTTAGCATCAGAAAAGAGTTGGCAGCAGCAGATGATAACAATTCTGCTATTAAGTTGAAATAGTATTTGCTTTAAAGCTTTAATTCAGTGTAAATATATTTTACACTGTAAATGTGTTCTGGTCTGAAACCAAATTAGGAGAAATATATGATTCTGACAATGATGTCAATGTTTAAAAATCTAATGTAAATCACGAGTGACACAAACTTCAGAGAGTAGAAATACTTTGACATAACATGTCTATGTCAAGTATGAGTCTAAATAAAGTGTTTAAATAAATAGACCCTGATTTTAACCTAAACGTTGAAATGTCTTTAATTAAACAACATTGGCTTTTGCATGGTGTTGTATATATAACATTCATTTCAGATAATCACCTTTTGGTCCATGTTTCCACCACTTTTAACAAAACAGAGCTTAAAACAGCTTCTTCGTGTATTTCAATGACAATATTTCATGATTCTACAATAGAAATAAATAATGGTTCATCGTCTGCATAAGGTTGCACCTCACTCAAGTGTTAACAGACATTTAACTCAGGTAAGTTTAGTTTTGGGAGAAAAGCCAGTGACTTGTTTAGATAAGATGGGACTCGATATGTAAATTTTTACATTTCATCCCTTTCTATTTGCTTTTCCTATATTTGCTGATGAATAATCTCTCAACTGAACTAATACTCGTCCGATCTGGTTTGATAACTTTAAATTTAGGCACTTCTACTTTCTGCATCACAAATATTGCAAGAAAATGGCTGAATGACCGATTCCAAAATTAAAGGCAAATACGGTGAATAAAATCTTTCATCTGGAGCTTTTATATCAGAAGGGTTTTCTGTTTTCATGCACAACTTCACCAGGTTGTAAATCCGATCCTCGAAAAGGAGAATAAACTTTTCTTTTAAAAACCTTTCACTCTTACCGATGGCAACACCAGAGCAGAAAGTTATGTTTTTTTTGTGTTGTGATGCAGCTGCTGTGGTTGTGAATACAGCCTCTCCCGTGGTATTCATTGCATTCTGGATGAGGCCTGAAATGTAAATGTGAGTGTGATTTACCATGGGAACTTCATGGCATTCTTCTTGTTTTGGACGAGTGTGAAAGGAAGCGGACCCAAGCCAGCTGAAAGGAACAGTGAGGTCTAACAGCCCAGAAGCGGCTGCGGTGACGCTAAACTGAGAACGGTGTGTAAGTCTTGGCTTTTTTAGAGAGCAGCACCAACACACACACACACAGACACACACCAACGATACACACATGCAAAACCGCTCCTGCAGAAAACAACTGTTTACAGCTGATATGTTAATAGTTCATCCCGGGCTGGTTTGGAGCCAGAGCCCGAACGCCGGCCTCCGGGAAACAGCTCCGGTTCTGATGAAGACGAGTTCACCAAACTCCTTTGCACACGTTGGACGGAGGAGAGTCAGTGAAGGGTGGCGTCCTGTAACCCAACACAAGCCTGCCAGCTCGTCAGTGGGGGTGCGGGCATGTGTGAAATGTGAGTGTGTGTGTGTGCAGCATGTGCAAAAAGACAGAGAGGAGGGAGATGGTGGAAGATGGCAAGAGACAATGAGTGAGTGAGAGAGAGAGGGAGGGAGAGAGAGAGAGAGCAGGACAAGTGTCAAAGCAAAAAAGTCCCGGCGCTAATACGCACCTAGTAGGAAATTTCACAGGGAAACAGGGGAGGAAGGGAAGTGGGGGGGAGCTGGGGGGGGGGGAGAACGTGGGAGAGTGGTAAGAGCAGCAAGTGAAAATGGAGTGAGTGAGTTATGGAGTGAGAGGTGGAGCTCATCAGGAGGCTGGAGGAGGTGAGAGAGAGAGAGAGAGAGAGAGAGAGAGAGAGAGAGAGAGAGAGAGAGAGGGGCTGGAGGGAGGATGGAGGAGGTGAGGGGAGGTGGGGGGGGGTTTCCTGGTCTGTGACATCACCGCTTTTTAAAACTGACCCCGATCTTCAATCTTATCAGGGAAAAGTCTAGACCTGACTAATGTAAAGTGCCTTGAGATAATGTATGTTGTGGAACTGTATAAATACAAATGTAAATTACTTAAATGTAGTCTGGTTTTTGAACATGACTCAAAAATAAAGACAAGTTCCTGCTTTCAGACATTATGAAGACAACGAGGAGTCAACCACAGAGATGAGGAGATTACAGATCCTCGGGTGATGCAGGTCGATGCTGGTGAACTGTAAACACCAGCCTGTGATCCTCTCCGTGGCATTTACACGTGTTTAGAGTTTATACATGTCTGACCTCATCGTCTGCAGAGTTCATGAGTGAATAAACGTCTCTGGTGGAGTTTCACCAATCATGAATCAAAACCATAATCAAACACAAACCACCGAACTGGGCGAGAAAAACCAAAGAGAAGCTCCAAGTCCAGACTATGAATCAAGTAAACCTCCTTTTATAACATGGGGGTTAAAGAGATGGTGTTTTGGTCCATATTGAATAAATGAAATCCATTGTTAATAGGGATTACAGTATGCACAGAGAGTATTGTTACTACTAATATAGAACTGTGTGTTGTTCATTAGCTCAGCAGAGAAAGAAAGTGCAAACGGGAAACTCTGCCGCTGCCACTTGTTTATTTATTTCTCTCTCTGGGTTTTCCCGTCATGCTCCGGCTCCGTCAGCACATGCTAAGTGAAGGCCGAGGCCAAACACCCGCAGGGAGCAGCCGGGTCCTCGTCACCGTCACAGCCTCCCTCCGCCCCCCCCCCCCCCCCCCCCCCACTTAACCCTCACCACACACACAAATATCCCTCCCAGCCGCCCGCACACACAAGATACGCTGAGACCGAATAAGCGAAGCCGAGCCGGTGAGGAAACGGGAATAAAATGCTGAGATGTAGAACAAGGAGTTGTGCGGATGCGGGTGATGCAGCAACACACACACACACACACACACACACACACACACACAGACACACACAGCCGAGCGAGGTGTCAGAGCCCGTTAGAGGCCTTTGGCCGGACGCAGCTCCAGAACAAGCCGGACAAAAGCGTTGCCTGTCTCCCCTCATTAAGTGATTTAAGATCCCGTGTTCCCTCGACTCCTTTCATCGCCGGCCAGAGCGAACACACTTAAAAGACCCGACCAGAACGCCAGGGCCTGCTGACATGAATGGGGTGAAGAGGGGCAGGAAAGCCAAGTTCATGGCAGCGGACCAGGGTCTAAAGCTGAGCTATACGCTAGCCGCGGCTATTAGCCAGTCAGAGGAGGGGGTGGTGGGGGGGGTCCAGGTTGAATAAACTGGGGTACGATGGAGGCTTTGGCCCCCGGGCGGGAAAACTGCAGCCACTTAATCCATTAACGGTTCTTCCTCCTACAGAAGAAGCAGCGTTTTTCCCATGAAGGTTTCCTTTAGCAGAAACACGGCGTCTCCACATTCCTGGCTAACAAGGCGCCGCGAGCTGGGAGAGGTGGGAGAGGACGGGAGGAGCTGGATGGAACATCGGAGCGGCGTCCAAGACCGACCTCAGGAGAGCGCCGGCTGAGTGGCTGAGCGCTGGCGTGATTACGAGTGATTAAAGCACACGCTCGTATATCACACGGTTGTGAACCAGAGGCTGGAAACGCATCAGAAGGTCTCGAGCCGCCGAGGCGTGTCACCGAGCAAAGTGACCGGGTCCTGTTGCGTCAAAGAATGTTCTAGAAATGAGTCACTGTCTTAAAAAACAAAGGGAACAACACGGGTTTGAAGTTTGAAGTCAGAACGGGAAACAAAACGCAGGATTTGACGACAGCTGCTGAATTCATTTTCAGGTCACGCTCGTGTGTGAGGACGATCTTCAAAGTCCAGTTGTGTTACAGCAGATGGAAAACGCTTAATGGGTTTTTTTCACTGCTTCTCTAGAAACGACTTCCAGTGTCTCCACGACATAAAGAGGTAGTTTGAAGATGAAATGAGATCAGTGGGGGGGGGGGGGGGGGGAATTAAAGGATTTTACTGCGCGAAAAAAACCCCAGAAGAAAAAATCCACTTGATGTTAAATTAACGTCGGCTTTGAAAAACAAGAATATAAGATGGAAAGTTTCATGTTGTTTTACATCTGCTGCAAAAAGGATTCTTAATTATGTTTGTTTTTTCAAAGACTAAGAGTCGAAAGAGTATAAAATATAATACATGAATGATTGAGGGCAGATTGATGAGCTAGAATAAATCTAAATTATCTTTTTATACAGTATCTTCAGCTGGTTTATATAATTGATTCATTGGCTGGTTTGTGGGACAAAATGAAGATTTACAGATCTTAATAATGGAAAAATATCACTTGAGAAGAAAAAGGTAGGTTTAGAACCAAGTCTTAACCCTCACCAACGTCACAATGTCCTCTCAATCATGGTATTGGGCCCAAACTGGAGCTCATAACTACAGACATGTGCAGATGAACATACCACCCACAGCTCTAATGAGCACCTGATAGGCAGCTGGCTCCAGTCATCTGTTAGCGTTCAGCCCGGAGCAGAGACGTGTTTGATCTGGATCAGGTCACTGGCTCGGTGCAATGTTCACACCTGATCCGGTTTCCTCCGAACTCACGGGTTTTCTGACTAAAAGAGTGTTTTAAAACTAAAATGATCTTCATCCACAAGCGTTTAGCTCCATAATAATCCTTGTTCATACTAACATCACCAAGGTGTTGGCAGCCTTTTGTCACATCTGGTGCCTTAGAAACTTGAAAAAGGGGAAGATATCAAAATAACTCAGACTGGGTCTTTTCCCTGACGTGTTCAAAGCCAAATAAGATGTTTCACGTTGTCTCTATTTCAGATATTCTGGACAAAGCTAGCTGACGTACAAATGACGAAGAACTTCAGATTACATCCATGTGCATAAATGCTTCTGAGGGAAAGTGGCCCTGTGTGGTCTGAGCAGTCGGATCCCTGCACGTTCTAAGCATCTTGGCTGCATTCACACCTTTATCTGTGAAGTCCGTGCGTGATGGGATCACCCAGGACGATGTGGAATGAATGCCAGGTCTGAACCGAGCCTGTAGCAGAAGAGAGACTGAGCCCGAAGTGGATAAAACCTATAATTTCCACTGGTCTGATGCTGCACAGAGCGACGGTGGCGAGCAGGAAATCTTTAACATGTCCGTTAGAAGAAGAAGAAGGAGCCTAATTGGAGAGTGAGTGTGGTCTGAAGGAGACAGTGAGCAGAGAATGCAGAAAATGCACTATTCGGATTTGGAAGAGAAAAAAGGAATCCTCAGAGGAGCCAAGGTCCAATTAGTGTGGTGTACATGTGGGATCCAAACATTTGTTTACAAGAGGCTGCTTCTCCCTCTCTCTCCCTCTCTCTCACTCTCCCTCTCTCTCATGGACCGGGGGAACCCTGGTCGGATTCCACGGCGGCTCCACAACAGAGTGGGTGTGGCTACACCGCACAAACCTCGGGGCCCTTTGACATTACACGGCGCAGCCATGAGGTCAGAGGAAGCCTCTTTTCTTCCCCCGGCACAAAGAGGTGATTTTTCACTCGCTCCGTGAGAACAGCGGCGAATAATGAACTCTCGGGCCCCTGGTATCACGTTCGGTTTCACACGCGTCAACTCCATTCTGGAGCGGAACAAAGGGGCAGGAGGAGGAACATTTGTGGGGAGGGAGCAGTGAGCCCAGGGCCAGACCATGGTGGGAGGGGTGGGGGGGCAGAGTGAGGCCTTTTAGTGGCAGGGATCTTCATGAGGATGTTTCAGACACATAGAGGAACGTGTGCAGGTGTTATTCAACCTGCAGTGATATGCAACAGAGAAAGAAACCAACATATGTTTGAGATCCTGCTCTGAGGGAACATCTGGATTCTGAAGGGTTGACCACACTGTCCACGAACTGGTTCAAGTCCCACGTACATGCCCACTGTTCCATTCGGGTCAGGTCCCAGATGTTGGTGCACGTGGAGCCTCGGGTGAACGACACAAGGAGCATCGGCAAACTATGAATTTGCCTGAACTGTGAATGATGTGGAGAGTAGATGGGACTCGACGTGGTTTTATATTGTAAGTGAGTTTCAAATTGATTTGTCTTGGAAAGAAAGACGATGTAGAGTAAACACGAGAGAAGGAAACACGACGAGGGAAGGAACAGGAATCATCGTTTAACTGATTTAAACCTTGGATTCGTAAGCCCAGGGTTCAAAATGTAGTTTACAAATTTCTGGATTAGATGGGACTCTACGTGGTTTTATATTGTAAGTGAGTCTCAAATTGATTTGCCTTGGAAAGAAAGACAATGTAGAGTAAACACGAGAGAAGGAAGAGGAATCATCGTTTGTGTTTTTTTACAGATTTTACCCATGTGGATCCGAGTTAATACGATTTAAACCTCGGATTCGTGAGCCCAGGGTTCAAAAATGTAGTTTAGGATTAACTTTGTATTAAAATATATATAACATCCATCCGTCCATCCTCTCTACCGCTGATCCTTCTGAGGGTTGCAAGAGGAAATGGAGCCGATAACAAGCATCTTAACTGAATATTCTGGTTCCCCGACGTCTTTACATGCCCACTGTTCCATTCGGTTCAGGTCACAGATGTTGGTGCACGTGGAGACTCGGGTGAACGGCGCCATTTACGTCACAAGGACCATCAGCAAACTATGAATTTGCCTTAACTGTGAATTCACGAGGGAGCTTTACAAATTTCTGGAGAGTAGATGGGACTCGATGTGGTTTAGTATCATAACTGAGTCTCAAATTGATTTGCTTTGGAAAGAAAGACGATGTAGAGTAAACACAAGAGAAGGAAACATGACGAGGGAAGGTACAGGAATCATCGTTTAACTGATTTAAACCTCGGATTCGTGAGCCCAGGGTTCAAAATGTAGTTTAGGATTAACTTTGTATTAAAATATATATTACATCCTCTCTACCCCTGATCCTTCTGAGGGTTGCAGGAGGAGCTGGAGCCGATAACAAGCATCTTAAGTGAATATTCTGGTTTCCCCGACGTCTTCCCACACAACTGAGCCGTTAAATAACAGACACAGGAGAGTTCAGGCTCCTCACCTCCTCAAATTAACTAGAAATCACAAACTGTCACAAGTCGAAACTCAGACGAGGAATGAAAAAAAAAAAACCTTCCGAGACAAAACAATTCATCCGTGAAGCAGGAATTCGTTGGACACACAAACTGGGACGAGAAAAAAAAACCAGCGACTTCCCGGCTGTGGAACCATCAGAGACCAGCGTCGCCCCCCCCCCCCACCCCCCCCTGCCACCACCCTGCTCGGTGTCATCTGCTCCGCTAAACTAGAAAGCATTCGGGAAAGGCCAGACGGATTAGGCTGCAATTACTCCGACATGAAAAGCTGCACTTAATACAAAAGCTCTCATGGCTGATTAATCACAAATTATGATCAAACAGCTGACTTACAGGATGAATATACGACACCCTGCTCACAAGTCTGCATCTGTGTGTGTGTGTGTGTGTGTGTGTGTTTGCTTCGGTGTGCAGGCATGCATGGCCGCTGTGTGTAATGTGTGTTAAAAGTATGTGTGTGCTCCATCACTCTGTCTCCCCAAAGTCTGCAGACTCATTTTCCACACCAGATTAAACGTGTGTGTCGGCGACCACAGAGCACATCGCCAAATTCAAGTCACCAAAGCACCGGCGTTCATCTGTGCAGCATCTGAACCTCGTTCTGTGCAGCCAAGCGATTTTCTCTAAAAGACGCAGAGGAGGAATCGACTCCGACTCACGAATAAATCGAGAAAAAGTGTCTTCGCTCCGATCGCAGCCAACGAGCAGAGTCCAGCGGTCGAGCGTCTCTCACAGGGAGGAAGAGGCCGAGAGCAGGAAAACTCAGAGCTGAGCGGCCGGGGAGGGAAAGTGTCGGTTTCAGGAGGAAAGCTGTGAAACGTGAGAAAGATGAATCGCTCTTCTGGTATCTGAGAGCAGAGCAGCAGGAGTCAGCAGCTGGATGACGCACATCTGGAGGCCTGGGAGAGCAGAGCGGGATCAACGGAGAGAACCTGAGCTGCGTGTACTATGACATTTAGATCAGGTGATACACCGCCCGGTTCTTTAAAGGAACATTCACGGTATTGTTCGTGAAGACAGACCGAGGCCGACGTGAGGGAGGAAGACATTTTTTATCCTTAAATATCAGCAGATGTATAAAGAAAATTTGAAAATGATTCCTAAGATGTCGGAATCAAACCTTTGTAACAAAAAAAATGTAATTAAGGCTTCATATTTTACAGTTTAACCTTCGATAAATAACAATAAATGAAAAGAAAACGCAAATACAACCGAAAATATAGAACTTGAATTGAGAAAAAAAGATATTTTATATAAATTATATCAGCAAACATGAACGCAGATACAGATATGTCCATTAGATAGATATATGGATAGATAGATAGATAGCTATATGGATAGATAGATAGATATATGGACAGATATATAGAAAGATATATATATATATATATATAGATAGATAGATAGATATATATATATATAGATAGATAGATAGATAGATAGATAGATAGATAGATAGATAGATAGATAGATAGATAGATAGATAGATAGATAGATAGATAGATAGATAGATAGATAGATAGATAGATAGATAGATAGATAGATAGATAGATAGATAGATAGATAGATAGATAGATAGATAGATGAAGTGCTACAACACAGGTTTGCAGTTATATTTACATTTTTGTTGCACTACATCGAATTTAGAGGATTTCTTTTCCATGTTTAGTCCCATTTACACATTAAAATAGTTCCTACAT
The DNA here is from genome assembly GCF_963576545.1 of Limanda limanda. Classification (NCBI taxonomy): domain Eukaryota; kingdom Metazoa; phylum Chordata; class Actinopteri; order Pleuronectiformes; family Pleuronectidae; genus Limanda; species Limanda limanda. The sequence goes on from NC_083636.1 coordinate 3,382,249, forward strand.
GCAAATTGTGAGATTATAACAAATATTTGTGGTTTTCTGTATGAAATATTAAACTGAGAGTGACTGTAAAATGAGTAAGAAGCACGAAGTAAAGAAAGATAATGAGCGAGCACGAAAGCAATGTCAGCTTCCCTGTGACCTTCTAACATTTACACTGTGGTGGACACTGTATCTCTGTGTGTGTGTGTGTGGTTGTGTGTGTGTGTGTGTGTGTGTGTGTGTGTGTGTGTGTGTGTGTCCTTGCCCCGATGCATGGAGAACATACTGATAGTGATTTATTCAGATAGTTGTTGGCATTTAACTTCACATCCCCCAGTTCGAAGCAGCCGGCTGCTGCAGCGTGGATCCGGCACGCTGCAGTCAGAGCTCCACTCCCTCCAGGCAACAGGGATTCTGGGTTATTTCTACCCTGGTGTATCTGGCACAGTTCTGGTGATCTGCGCTCAGCCGGCCAATGGAGGCGCAGCTGCTCCACGCCTCATTGGCTGCCACGCCGTAATGGGTTAGGTCTGATTGGTGACTTTTTTTCCGGGAGGACAAACCCCCTGATTTCTTCTTCTTTTCATGGTGGTGGTGTTGCGGTGGGATAGGGAGGGGGGGTCGGGGGTGGGGGGGGGGTGAATTAGCATATCCTCTTCACTGTAGGACGGAGGATTTGTAACCTAATTTTTCTGGAAACACTTTTTTTTGGCCCCAAATGACTAAAGACACAATTTTCACCGAATGTTTAAAGACCTTTGAGCTGCTGCAGAGTTTCTCCTCAAAGTCAAAGTTCAAAGAGGGAATAACTATTAAATGATTGGCGTCAAACTAAACTTAAATCTATTGTATTACATCTGTATGATCAGGAAACAATGTATATTCTGATTGGACAAGTCGGGAAGTGTGTCAACCCGTGAAGCTGCACCACAACACCACTTCTCCCACTACACCACTGGGTTGCTGGGCAAACTCCAGAGCAGGCCTGCCTCCACACCGGAGTGGGTTGGTGGATGGTAAACGTGCGTGACGTCTCCGCCGGCGTGTTCCTCAACCCCCCCGTGTATCGCGTGTCTAGACCTCACCAGCACTTCTTCTTCTTCTGGACCACGTGACCCACGGGAGTCACAGGAATTCAACTTCCACACATCAGGGCCCGTGTGTTTCTCTCCTTTCGATCAATTCGTCCCTTTTATTCAGGCTTGTTATCAAAAAGGCTGAAATGTGTGAAACTGAGGGAAAGCGACACGAGTGGAACCCGGCGCCGGCGCCACACGGCGGCTTCAGAGCCGGGTTCTACCCGCTAGTGGCTGCACGTCCTACAATTTACTATTTGATCCCTTAATTTATGAGAAACTCAAGTCACAGGACTGAGGATTAGTTTAACTTTCAAAACTACAACTGCTCCAATGCCAAAAATGATCAAGCAATTTAAAAAAATTAAAATAAATACAATTCTGGCCGATACGAGGCAATTTCATTTATTGCACATGTTTATTTGGATTTTTTTCCTTTTACAATTTGTTTTTATTTCATCAATTCTGTACGTAAAAGTCAATATTCAAGATTCAAATTCATTAAATACGTTTAATGTTTAACTCAATGTAACTGTAATGTAATTATACACATTGGTAAAAGTAATTTCATATTTGACGTGTACATAAAAATAATACATCCATGTGATTATACTAACATTAATACTGTATATTAGGCTAAATATAGCAGATTGAATGGAAGTAAAGAGTTTTACTTTAAAAAATAAAATATGATTAAAAATTCTAACGTGTATGCTTAGATTTTATAACATTTTAAATATTATTAGCTTTGAAGAAAGTTTGGAAGTAAGAAATGCTATTTTTGATAAAGAGGTATTAAGAATGACAAATGAATAACAATAAAATATCTGAAACACTAATATTAAATGTATTTTTAATGGAGTATTTTTTTTAGTAGTATAACGATCAAGTATCTTTAATATTCGTACATACTTAGTTACACATTTACACGATATGCTAAAAAATTTAAAACACATTTAAAATAAGATTTAATTTAAAGAAAATTTGAAACACGAAATCTAAATAGTTTTTGTAACTATGAATAAAAATATATATTTATAAAAATGGGTATGTATCACGTATGTCAGATGAATTGAATATCAAGGTATATGTAAGGATATTTATGCAGATATAAAATCTATGGTTATATTTATTAAAAAACATTCTTTTGCGGGATAATTTACAACTGATTCCGGTATTTAACTATAAATTGAACTAATTCACGGTGACGCCGAAATAAAACACCTGCCGTAAAATCACACCTCACGACAGAAATATTTATCGCTCAGAATCAAACTGCGGTTAGAAGGGAAAAAATGGTCATTAACCAAAAAAACTCACTGGTGAACTTTTGGTGACAAGGTTCCTGCAACTGAAAGTCCAGTAAAACTTAATATCACCTCCATCCAGAGACAGAAATATGAGCAGTGAGCCATAAAGACTTCTGATGGAAACCTAAGCAGCCGGCACACTCAGGAAACAAATAAAACTTCTTTATGAGCCAGATTTTATGATCTTAATAGGCACAGTCCCGGTCCAGTGGCCTCTAAGTGCTCCGCTGGACAGGTCTGTGTTCGAGAGCCGACTTCAAACACCGGCTACTGTCTGCACACACACACAGACACACAAACAGACACACATAGACACACACAGGTCTGCACACCTCACTGTTCTCATTACGCTGGACAGATAATTATAAGAACACTTTCTCTGCCCATGAAATTTTAACAAAATCACATTAGCTGTGCACATTTTTGCACAAAAACACAAAACTAACTGAAACACGACAAACACTGTGTGTGTGAGACATGTTTTTTGTGGAATAGGAAATAAAAGTGTTTTGTAAGTTGATATTTCTGCGCACATCACTCTTTTTTACACTGTAAAACCATATTTAAAATAAGTGAAGTTCAGTTTTTCTTGTTGAAATTAGGTCGCGTTTCAGCAAAAATCTAAGTTTAAATCTAAGTATTTCTTGTTGTATTGTAACTTCATATTGTTGTATTTCAAGATACTGACTCCCGTTACTGTTCGTCTGTCGAGCTGCACCGGGAGCGAGGGGATTTTCCACCAGCGGGAGATTTTATTTCCAGGAAAATACAGTTTGCAGATTGAATTAGAGATAAAATGACTAGAAATGACTAAAAATACACGACTTAAAGGGGATTTTTTTTTTGAAGTGCTGTGTTGTATTTGTTATAAAAATGTAGAATTAAATTACGAAAAAAGCGATTGACTCGGGTAAAAGGGCATTTCTAAAAAAATTGTTTGTATTGAATCGTAAATATTTACGTAAAATAACCACTCAAATGTATATTAAGCAAATATTTTACATCCAAAAATGTAAAGAAAATGCAACTATTCAATCTTCAGTCCAAATCTAAAGTCAAATTTTATTCCTGTGAAGTTGTAGGGAGTGGATTTAGCTTCACTAGCTTCTTGAATATACAAATTAAAATAATTAATGACAGGAGGGAGACGGAGGGTGAAACCTGTCGCCTTTTATTATAGAGTTTTATTTGTTCCCTCGGAGTTGCTCGTCTCTCTGAAGCGGGACGGGCCAGGTTATCTGTGACCTTGTAGCTTTTGTTAAACAGACAATACGGACTTGTTGGGCCATTAGCTTCTCTTTGTAGCTGCTCGTCTAGGTGTGATATCCACCCTGTCACTGCTGATACCGCAGAGGACGCACCAGGGGACAAAGAAAACCTTCTGAGGGAGGACAAGAGGAAAAACCCCGAGGTGATTTACAACACTGCTTTGAAGTCAGAGTGGAATTTCCAGTAAAAAAAGTGAATAATCTGAAGTTTACAAAGATTCAACTGGAGCTTAAGGGCCTTTTTAAATAAGAGGCTGCGAGAAACACTAACAACCCGAAGAGTCTCTTTTCCACCGATTCACGAGGACGTAGTACTCCTCTCAAGTGGAGCCGCCTCATTGGCGGAGAAGGGGGAGCGCTGCGATTGGCCGAGCCGGTGACATATTCTGTGTCAACTCAGCCCTGGGACCTGTTACGCCAGATGCCCTCCTCTCGTCCCCTGCAATGTTTGCAGCCCGGCGCACGCGATCCCTCGCTCCGCCTGGCTGCACCCTCTCATCGCATTACTTCTGCTATTCTAACTCCTCCATCAATTATGCACTAGAATAACTCAGGGCCCTGATGGAGCCAAGACATAAAAGGGGATCATCGGCTGGAGCGCTCGCAGCGTCTGCCCGTGTGCTCCCACCGCGCGGCCGCCGCGACCACTGATATGAGCACCGCCGCACCGGCTCGTATGGGGCGGTGGCGGCGGCGGCGGCACACGCCATCAACAAACACAAGGCCGCTCGTCCCATCAGCATTGTGTTAGTGGGTCAAAGGGCCTGATTCAGCAAGGCCCTACAAGCTTATTTTAGTAATCATAAATCAAAACACAATTGAGTTTGATTATTGATCTTGTTTCAAGGTCATTAGTCCTGTTTTGTTTATTTTACAGAAGGGGAGGAGTCTGAAGAGTGAAACTCAAACATCTGTCAAGAGAAAACTCAAGAAGTTCGACTTGTTCAAAGAAGTTTGAAAACTGGACAAAAAACTACACAGTCAAATTTACTTTAACTCCAGTTTTATAGTTTTACAACTTTATTGCTTATTACGCATCAAGTGTCGTGGTTGGATTATGTTTCAGCAGCAAGATTTTTATGATAGTTTTAGGGAATCTCGTCGCCAATTGCAGATTTATTTGTGGAAAACAAAAATGTAACTAATTTGACTAAGGTATTTTTGCAGTATTTTTTGCCTTCATTGATCAACCTGTCCAGGTTTTAGAATATGAAGTTGCCACACAGTTAGAATGATGATTTACATTTTCAGAAATGCAGACCTTTATATTTTTTTCTGCAATAAATGAGAATCAAGAAATTTAAATTTTTGCAAACGAAAAACTTGTTTCAAATAGAAATAAAAACAGATTTTATTTTCTAATTTCTAGAAAGAGTTATGAATCTCAGGCCACAGCTCAGTGCAGCAGCGTGAACAAAAAGGATTAAAGAAATGAATAAAATATTTAAATAAGCTGATCAGATTTCAGAATAACTGAAATTCTCTGACAGACTTTTTTCGAGCTTGAGGAAAATCTCTGAAAAAACAAAAGGAGCAGCAGACAGGAATGATTTCTACCACAGACGTCAATAACTTCACGAGAAGATTTTCATTAGATCAGAAAGATCATAAACTGCTCATGTGACATCCCCAGGATTCGTAACCTACTTTTATTCCCTGAAACAAAATGGAGTCAAATTTTGGAAAATGGCTGCCTGCGCCTCCCGCTCCGCCACACACGCCAGAGAACCGGCGAGACGGGAGAAGTCCGTCAGTGGGAAGTGTTCGGATCTTGGCAGTCTGAGAATTCAATTAATGACCCGGCAGCTTAAGTTGCAGGATGATAAAATACCCAAAACTATTTAATCTCAGCCGCTCATCAGCGAAGCAGCACGGGCCAGGAGAGAACTTCAGGAGGAAAAAAAGAGAAGCCGACACCACGTCGACCTCTCTCTATTAAAGTCATGGCGGTCCTGACCTGGATTTCTCCTGGTTGCGTGTGAAGGTTTGTCCAGGCGCTATCGTGAGATCACAAACAGCGTTTTTAATATTGAATGTGTCCCAAAGCACCGAGTGAGCAGAAATCCAGCAGGAGGAAACACTTTGGGTCTCGGCGGCGCCGGGAGCCACACGAAGGGTCCCGCAAAGTCACACCGAGTTCAGGGAACAACAAGCCGCTCCTCACCCGGAGATAAATAACACTGGGCTCGTTTCAATATCCCCCCACCGCAGGATTCTGAAAGAGGCAAAACAAGCCGAAACTTCTCCTGTGTTGTGGTGTGAGAAGCACAGCTCCAAACCATCATCAGATAAACGCTCATACCCGAACCATTACACGAGACATTTGAACTGGAGAAACAAAAGCAATTAGAGAAGCAGCGACGGCATGTTTTGCTTCATCGGAGACGTTCTGCTGCGTCTCCGCGGCTACGAGAACAAACTGGGGATCGTGTGTTCAGCTCAGGGAACTTTATCGCTCTGTGAATCACAAGTGATTCAGTGGAAAAGTAATCCGCTCACACATCAGCTTTGTCTAATTTCTTCCAAGATACACAGAGAAACTCAAAGTCAGCAGCCGTTTAAGATCAGGAAACGTCGGGCCTGATGAGGAGGTGCATACTTCGAGTCTCGGGCCTCGATCCAAAGCCGCACTGACCCAAATATAGTTCCAGAAACATTTACTCGGAGGTTTGGCCCCGGACTGTCAGAGTGATCACATTTGCTCTTTATCAAGGTTGTATTTACATTTCAGCCGTGGAATCACAAATGATTCCAATCCACTGATGTGCCAGATTCCTCATTAACTCCATTTGTCTCAAAGCAGGAGAGACGGAGCACATGTTCACAGAGTAGAACGAGTGACATCACAGGCCGAGTCAAAGCTGAGCAGGTTCAACTGACGATATTTAACCCCAAATAAAACCCTAAAGATCTCCAGAGACGTTTTCACTCTGTTATTCAATATTTTATTATAGATTTCTTTGACTATGTTTTGACGGAGATAAAGACGACGAGACAGGAAACAGACGAAAGCTGTTTTCAGACCTGCACTGAAGTACGGACATTTTCCTGTAATTTTCCAGAGAAAATGTCAGACTGGGTCTCTGTGAGAATGCAGCTGGAAGAAGACAAACACGTAGAAGATGCCGACGGCAAATTGGAAAGACGAGGACGTTCTACAACCCTGACCTACTCTGGAAGAAAAGGTCATGTCCCGCCTCCCGCTGCTCTCTTAAGACTCCGCCCCTCGCCTGAATGCTGCGGACATATTCACGTTGTTGTGAAAGACTGATTCCGCAAAATCTCCAAACCCAACTCTCCAGACATTCTCCAGAATCTGTGCAGTAAATCCTCTGCTCGGCTCGGAGTCGAACCAGGAATCAAAACCTTCAATTCTTTCCATGCAATCAAGTCATTTTCTCCTTTATGACACATTAAGCTTCACAATATAACTTTCCTCATTTTTTTCCCGTGAATTCTCGACCAGAAACCTTTTAGATGCAACTCGAGAAGCAGTTGCCGGGTTTTCTTTGGCTCCGGCTCCCGAAGCAGCTCCTGACAAACCATCTAAACTTCACTTTCACCGTTTTTAAGGCCGTTTGGAACGTAGAACCCGCCGCCACCCCCCCGCCCTGCCACCCCCCCGACACGGTGCGCTGCCCGGCGAGCAGCGGCACTCATGCCCGGGCTGTTAGCGGCTTAGTGGCTCTTTAGGAGCGTTTTGGAGGCACTTTTCAGAAGCTTTACTGCAGTCATTAGGAGCTAAGACTGATTAATGTGAATGGTCAGGCAGGCCCTGGCTTTCTGAGAGAAGAACAGAGAGGGGTGAAGGGTCCCACAGGAAGTGTTTTGTGTCTCCACACAAAGGGAAGGCTGACCTCTTAAGCCCCTTAGAGCCTCTTTGCTAATACCCTCACCGGTGCCTACAAAGACACAGGGGATGCCATTTCACCACTCACATTTAAACAGCACACACACACACACACACACAAAAAACCCCACTAAGATTAAAACAGCAGAAAAGTGAACCTCTGTGCAGCCGAGTGAGACTGTGAGATTAGGCCTCAGCTAATCCACTGACTGTCGCGCATATCAAACACAGGAAGCCAAACACACAGAATCTGACCTCCACACAAAGCATCTCATCGGGTCACTTTCTGTTTCATGATCTTAACACAACTGGAAGAAATGCTACTTTCCAAAGAGAAGGTTTTCCACAATCTAAAAGAAAATCCTGAAGGAAAGTTCGTTGTGTTTGATTCTGATGAGATGATCCTTCTGCTCCAGCTACTTCTCCCGTTTCTCTAAATCAGGACAGAGTCATTTTGGGGGATTTTGTTTTAAAAAATCCTTCCAAGACACTGAGACTTGGAACATTCTTGTAATTTGAAGAAAATAATTTGCTTTTCTAACGTCTAGGTTCATTTGTCTCCAAACAGTTGAGTTCTTCCTTGATACTGGCAGAAAATCACAGGGAATGATTTGGTCTCTGATTCAGGAAAACAAGATTTTAGGGCTCAAATGTATTAATTGTAAAATCTTCAAAATAAAACAAGCAAAGGAACAACAGATATCATATCCACAATGAAGCAATTTAATGTATTCAGCCTTATTTCAAGATACTGAGACGTGATTTTAGTAAAATTCTTGAATTGACTTGTTCTGTAATCTTCTTGCAAGATACTAACAAATTTATAGAAAATTCTTCTTATAGCTAACTTCAGTTTAATCATTCTAACCTGGGTCACTTTTTGGAAACTTGGATATTCCCGTGGTGCAGAATGCATCGTAAACTGCGAACCAGTCTTCACAGTTATCGGAGCACACGGTAACATGTGCCGAATCCACGGTGCAGAGAATTATTGCCGTGAACCAATAAACCCGCCGCACTTATTAGCAGCCTCCTGACGCTAGTTCCTGTCAATCAGCCTGAGGACCTGCGGCCTTATTAGTCGCAGCGGAGCGGGAGGGAGGGAGGGTCCGGGCGGCTTCTCTCTGCAGGCCGGGGGTCGTAGAGAGCGCGAGGAATGACGGGCGTCCCCACAGGACAACTGACCCTAACCCCCCCCCCACCACCACCCCACCCCACCCACACATAGCCCCTGGCGGAAAACACTGCTTAATTGTCCTGCTGCAACTGTTCGTTCTTTTAACTTCATTCTGTAAAGTACAATTGAGTACGTGAAATACTTTGAGATCATATCTGGGATGTGATTCTCCTTCACTTGGTGCGCTGAGAGACTATACTGCTGCAGGGGGGGGGGGGGACTTAATGCTCGGGCACTTAGTAGTAAAAGGTCAACCTGAGATAAAAAGCCTCTCATCCTCAGTCTGATGCTTCCTGAAGGAAACCACCTCCAGTCAACTCTCTTTGATGCCGTCAGAGATTGACACTTCCTCGGGGTGGGGGGGGAACACTGGTTCTGACCCCACCCACCCCGGGACCCTGTAGCCTCTGGCCTCTAATGCGGAAGTTTCTCCCGCCCCCCCTCAGGACTGTGTCACCCCTCCTGTTGCAGACCCACCAGCCGCACCTCGGATAACATATGCACTCTCTCTCTCTCCAGACTCTCTCTCTCTCTCTCCCGTCTCCTCTCTGCAGAGCTGAGAGACGGCGTTGGGCCGCTGAGCACCGGGCGGGAACAATGGCGTCTTTCAGGCCGTGTGCGCCGGGCGCTGGGAGCGAGCTGCAGTCCTGGGACCCGGTCAATATTTGGACGCGGTTGCCTTTTTGTGTCGGTTTTTAATCCGAGCGGAACCGAGCAGCAGGGAGCAGAGGGGAGAGGCAGAGAGGGGCGAGCGAGGGTAAACACTGGGAACAATGCAAACTGGGAAACTCACAAAGCCACTGGGAAACTATCACAACACCAGCTCACCACCGAGTGGAAAACGGAGCATTGTTTCTTTAAGTGGAGATTAAAAAGAGAGCAGTGTTAGAAAAAGCAAATAGTGGAGGTTATTCTGCTTTGAGAAGAAATGAGCACGAGTGTCGAGAGTCATGAAGCTTCGTGAGCAATCACCTCGGCCAGAAAGAACCCGTGAGGGAGAAGAAGGTCTGGATCAGCAGAGGAGAAGGTCTGGATCAGATGAGGGATCTTTAAAGTCAATAACCACGTTTCAACCAAACATGAAAAGACGACGCAGAGAAGATGGTTTGAGTCTTCTGGAGAAATATGTTGCATCTGCTGGGGAAAGCTTTGGAGGAGCATTATCAGAGCTTAGAGGAAACCCCTGGGGTGACGCTGCTCTCCCTGGATCCTGGGATCCCTCTCCCCCCCCCCCCAGCTGTCAGGTCCTTAGTCCCACCCAATGAGCTGCTTTGATGACGAGAGGTATCGGTTTCCATGGCGGCCGAGACACAAACAGCTCGGGAGATTAGGGACGGAACCCGGCCCCTGATTCTCCGCTGATCCCACCTATCAGCAACAAATAAACACCTCGGGCCGCGGCACCGCCCGCGTGCCGACCATCTGGACCCGGGCGGGTTTTAATGAAGCAGCTAAAGAGCTGGTGAGCAGCAGAGTCACTAACGGCTCCTTGTCAGAGCGGCGGTAAATACCCGACTCGCACACTTGATTCCATCATTCGCTTTCTGACAGGGAACATCTGTGACTCATTTCTCCTCACATGACGTCTCCACCACGAGAAGCTGCAGCTTTTCTTCCCCAGGTCTCTGATTTCATGGCTCTAAAGCCACTTATGTACAAACCCGACTTAACGCCGGCTTTGTAAACTCTCACCATGACTTTATTAATGATTAATTAATCCGCTAATGAGGCTTCACGTGCTAAACAAGAAGCGTGTTTCATGTTCTTTTAATGGGTCTGAATCTAGACACAGACATATTTTTAACATTAAAAGTTTGTAAGTCATTAATGGCTTCATCGATATTGTTTATTTATACTTTATAGATCATAAATCAGTTAGTATTGATCGTGTATGTCAAAATCAACATTTATATTTTTCTATGTGCCACATTAAGTTGTAACTAATGTTAAATAATGATTAATAAAGTGTTTATTATTATGTTAGAATTCAGATATTATCAGGTAGTTAATACTACTTCACACTCTAAAGACTTTATTCATAATTTACTAACCATTTATTGATTTCTGTCAATATGACCCTCGCTGCATTATAACAGCAGTTACACTCTGTTATTGCAATTTCTGAAAATACGTTGTGTCTACCACTACATTTTTGTTTTGCCACATAGCCTTTTATTATAAGTTTCTATCTTTTTACTGAGCAGACAGATGTGAGGTAATAAAGGTCAAAAAGTCATAAACAAAGGATTCTTCCACTGCAACAAACCAGTTTCCACTGTTACAGTTCAATGGGACAAGATGTCCTGCTGCTGCACCTCCTCCAGACAGACGTCAGACACTCTATTGTATCAGCTGAGCCACATAATCCTCATATTGAATATAGATGTATTGAGATCAGATATATTCAGTTCATTACCCAGATCTGCACCTAATTGAATGTATGTACAATAGAAGTCCTCCACACACGCCACATATCTTTTCATAAAGATCTCAGTTGTGTGAATCCTCCCTTGACTCACAGCTCGACCTTATACCAAGTTTCAATAAAAAATCGTCTGTACAGATTTTGCATAATCCTGCAAACACACAACCAGAATGTCCTTGGTGCATGTAACCAGTAGTTATTATAACCTTTCAACCCTGATAATTATCTGCCTTCATATGAAGTGAAACCAGCTCCTGATGAATCTCTTTGTGCTTCTATGAGCAGAGAAGAGAAGATTTAATTTCCATGTAAAATCCCATCAGGTCTCAGTCCATCTTCTGCAAAGAGCCTTGAGATAACATATGTTATGATTTGCTGTTGTATAAACTAAAAACAATATCGCGGATGCTACACATTACTCTTCATTCCTCAGCCAGCAGTGGAAACCACACGAGTGCACAACAGACAAAACAGAGACTTTTTTCCGCCTCGACCTCTGAACAGATTTTGGGTGAATCACATTTTTTCATGATTAGATCCGAACCCTGGATTCCTCCCAGTTTCCAGCCTCGCTTGCACTCTAATGCAGGGGTTTTCAACCGGGGGTCCGCGGCCCCCTGGTGGTCCGCGATGGCTTTGCAGGGGGTCCGCAAAATTTGCTTTGATATTTCAACACATTTCCAGATTACTAGTGAATATCGTGAAAAATATCTAAAATAAGAAAAATATGTCTAAAATAATATAAAGGTGCTGGTGATCATGAGGTTAAACTTAAGTAGGCCTCATTGTTTGTGTGATATTGTATGATTATCATTTGTGACATATTCTGCATTACTTTGTCATCTTCCCTCTTCAGTTGTAGCCCCAGTTTATGATGATTGTTATTGATCACCGTTACTTTAACCTTCTCTTAACATGTCAGCTACATGTCTGTACATTTAAGTCATGAACATTATATATTGATGTTCATATGGATCTGAGATGCAGTGCAACTACAAACTGCATTTTAATTTTGTTTTCAATTCTTAAGCACTGAAAATCTACCGTTTTTGTTGTTTTTTCACAGATTTTTCTAGATTTGTTTGAGGTTTTTAAATAAAACCAACATGGAAAACCAAATGTTAAAACTTCCTTAGGCACTTTCTAGTCAGAATGCTGGTCCCTGGGACAAAACCAGTTGAAAACCTGCTCTAATGATCTGATTCTGAGGAGACTCTACTCAAAGCACCACAGTCGTCTGAGGCCGTTTAAGGTGTTTTTTTGTTGGTTAGTCGTTAGAAACCGAGAGTAATTACTGGGAAATGTGCTTCTACAGGTTTCTAAACAGACTCTCTGATACAGGAGTTTCATTTAATTCCATTAAGTAGCTTCTCGGAGCACAGAGCTACTCGCTGTCACCGTGGAAGCTTTTCAAACTCCAGACTTCTCTTAGTCCTCTGGGCTCTGAATCCCCCCCGCCCGCACCGCTCCCAGGCCCAATCAGCAACAAGCATCAGAGCACGGAGATGAAAGCACAGCAAACATGAACAAACGTTTATCTAAATTACAAAAAAGGCTCTTTTTCTGTCCCCGACTGAAACAACAGAAAAACATGAAAATGTCAAACGCATTTCCATATTTCACGATTCACTTCCCTTTTCAATTCCGCGGCTCCTGTAGAGGATTTCATGAATGGCTGAGTATGAACTGCTGCTCTGAAAGCCAGTTCTCCTATACTTTGGTCAAATAGGAGGAGGAGGAGGAGGAGGAGGGGGGGTTTGGGGGGGGTAAGAGGCTCATCTGGAAGTTGGGACTGTACCACAGCAGGTTCCCAGGGCTCAAATACCGAGAATGGTTCCATTAACCAGTGGGGATCCAGGGCCCGGGTCAGGTTTAGATTAAAGTCATGAATGAGAAAAAGGAGACAGTCATTTAGAGTTACTCATTTATTTAGCCTCTGCATTCTGCCCAGACAAAGGGGGGGTGGGGGGGATCAGGGGGCCGTCACCGGGCCCCCAAGGCCGCCGGCGGTACTGCCCCGGTTGTGACCCTGACAACGGTCCCCTCTGTGCTGCTTAACCCTGCGACTCGCCTGGTTACCAGCGAGTGTGTGACCTCAGCATGTGTGGATCTCTCACAAGGCCGGGCGCCACGCTGGGTCCTGGCCGCGGCTGAAATACCCCTGTGGACCCCCTTATTGTCTGCCCCAGCGTGGGCCGGGTGGGCCGGGCGGAGGGGTGGAGGGAGTGGAGGGAGTGGGGGGGTGGAGGGGACACTTGGCAACCAAGAAACCAGACTTGGGAACTGGGAACTGTTTGAAGAGAACAACAACCTGCAGCCTGAGAGTGATGAATATTTATTTAAGCCTCGGAAAACACATTGAGGAATAAGACCCGAGTGCCGAGGGAACAATAAAGAGTTGATACATTGAATAAATAAGAATAAAAAATGAAATATGCATATATATATACATACCTATACCTATAATGACTGTCTTGGATATACTCCTGAAGAAACCCAGGAGTACTAGAGCCAGTGAGATGTTTTGTAACATGGGTCGAACCACCTGCATGGCCTTGCTGAGGAACCTCACTTTTAAGTTTATGAGTCGGCTGGACCGCTCTACAAATTTTATTATTGATCTTATTATGACAGACCCTCTGTCAAATACACATCCAGGATCTGGGAACACTGGCCTTTTTTAGCCCTTCTTTCCCTGTATATTTTGATGTAATGTATTGATTGTATGTATTGTTGTTGTTTTTTTTCTCTGTGGGCCTTGAGCCTGTATTCAAGTTTATATTATATTATAATATAATACAAGGTTTAAAAAAAAAATGTGTCAGTATAAAATACTATGGCCAAGTCAACTAGCAGTTACAATCACTAGAGGAGAAGTCAGCTGTACATGAGACCTTAAAGATTTTTGGACCTCATTGCCTTATAACAGAAAGCAGCTTCCCCAAGTTAGTGTTAACACCAGGCAGATATCATGAAAGCCGGCTCTGGGAGCAGGTATTGTGGGTATTACAATTCCAGCTGCTGAGAGAGGAGAGATATCGTGGCAGTCGCCCAATGATTGTTTTGTAAATATAGATCTTCCAATGCCAGTGGGACTTATCAGCCTCAGATATCTGTGTGATGATCCCGATCAGGAACCTTCAGCCTTTCATGTTCCACACCAGCAGCACATTTGCATCTGTGTCATTAACATCCTGTCAGTTCCACTCCTCCACGCACAATAAACCCTGTGAACACACACTTCCACTGGGGCGCTGCTACACAACACACACACACACACACACACAGCAACCGAAGCCCAACCAACCAGTTTCTCACCTCTGAAAACAAATGTTGTGCATATTTTTTGGACTCACCCAGAAACTGTGGTGGAGGCTAATACTGGTAAATGATGGCACTGCTGGCCAAGTACAACAATTATGTGACACACACACACACACACACACACAGACACACGCACAGTGTATCACTAAGCTCAGGAGCCACTGAGTCACCCAGGGAGGAGTAATGTCACTTTTGTATCCACACTGGAGGAATCTGGGCTCAAATCCAAAAAGTTTCTGCAGAAAACTTGTGATAATTAGAACCAGGCAGAAACCAGACTTCTCCAACTGCAGGATTCTACTCAACCAACACAAGAGGAATTCACTTTATCAGCAGATGATTGCGGAGCAGTGTGTCACCGAGATGCTCCCACAGATAATAAGCGGCATAACCTCGACATAACTTGGCATTCATATCTCCAGGCTCCCGCTGGATCAGGAGGAGGCTGCGGGAGCTTTGGCACAAAAACACAACTCTGTCAGTTCTAATCGACTGGGAGAAGACTGGGAGCGAACCAGCATCATCTCATCCCAGCAGGAGAACATCTCTCAAGCTCCTGGTGCGTCCACATGCTCCTGTTTCCACCATCAGAACCCGAGTGTTATTAATGCGTAATAGCGCGTAAAAAAGCTGCGGAAACCTGCGTTGTTCCAGTATCATATGTGAATCATAAACACACCTGATTAAAAAGATGAGTCAGCATTATTAAATATCAGTCATCACAATAATCAGCCGGTGACCAGAGGAACCGGGAACCGAGGGCAGGACCCGGGGAGCCAGTTTATAAATGTGGTGATTCAGAGCAAAATGTTCCAACGTGAGAAGCATTTAGAGAAATATATGCAATTAAATGATATTTATTAAAAAATAAATGTGCACATGTAAAGTGGAGGTTTTGCTTTGAGCAGTTTGATTTCTAGAGGTTCACACAACCAGACTCCACCGGGCAGAGAGCAGCGTCCCCCGGGCAGAGAGGGGACTGGAGCCCCGGGGAGAAGGAGCTCCAGAGGACCGGTGTGTCCCGGAGGAGCAAGCGGGCGATCGAGGCACTTACTTGGGGTTGGTCCGGTTCCAGTTGACGGCGTATCGGTCGGACACCACCTTGGAAGCCGGGTCCTGGCCGTGCACACACACCCCGATGAGGAGGAGCAGGAGGAAGAGGAGCATGTCCACCTGCGGCATAGTGGCACTGGAAGTCCCGGTAGTGGACCCGGTACCTCCTGGTTCTGGTCCTGGTTCTGCGGGGATGTGGCGGTGAAACGCCGGGATGAGAGTCCACAGGTGCAGCTCCTTCCTCGGGTGTTTTTTAGAAGCAAACACCAATATTATGTTGAAAATCTCCCTGTGGAAACTTGTTCAGATCGTGTCCCTTCACTTGGAGGAAGAATCAGTTCTGTGGAACCGGGGGAACCGGGAGGAACATCCACCGGGACCCGGGGAGAGCGCGTCCTTCCCCCGGATCAACACTTTCTCCAACTCGCTCAGTCTCCCGGAGAGAAAGCGACGTGTGTCCACAGAAGTAAAAAATATTATAAAAAACAACAAAACACAGGATAAATGTTCCAAGATATTAATGTTTAAAAAAAGGCAACCGGAGCGAAGACACAGTCCCGGCGTCTCCTCCGTGTCCGACCCGGGATCTGTGCCACCAAGACGCCGGAAAGAAGACGCTCTTTCCCCGCAGCAGCAGCTCCGGTGGAACCCGCTCCTCTCGCTCCTCTCCCGCGGAGCAACACGAACACTCTCCGGGGGAATGGAACCTTTTCTCCGCCGTGCGTAGAGCTCCGTCACCGGGGAGGATCAGTCCGGACGAGCCGCTCCAGCTCCGGTCCGAGGTGCTGTGTGAATGTGGAGGAATCAGCGATCTGCTGCTGCTGCTGCTGCGGCCATGCTCCCACAGACCAACCCCCCCACTCCTCCTCCTCCTCCTCCTCCTCCTCCTCCACCTCCTCCTCCTCCTCCTCCAGCTCCACCACCCCCCCACCGTGCCAGCCGGAGCACGCTGCAAGAAATCAAGATTCAAGATTCAAGATTCAAGATTTTTATACTGTCAAATGCACAGAGATAACATGGCAATGAAATACTTGGGTCACAGGCTCTCTATAAGCAATGCTCAGTAATTTCAACCAAAAAAAAAATATATATATATATAGAAATAGTATAAAATAGAATAAAATAGAATAAAATATCAAAAATTAAAAATAGAAAATAAAATATATATATCTAAATATATATCTTTACAGATGAAGAGAAAAATTGACACTGTTCACTGTTTTGCTTTTTGCATTGTGCATTTCACCTTTTACTTCACTTTTTATATCTTTTATATCTTTTTATATAGATATATTTGTCTAAATAAATGCTACCTTGTATAAATATTAGAAAAAGTGAGTAAATAAGAAGTAAAGAGTGAGTAAATATATATTGTTTTTTTATTATTATTATTGTTTTTCTTATGTGTGGTGTATTTATTGTGTTTTTATGTTTCTATGTTCATTGTATGCACCAATAACCAGAGCAAATTCCAGGTAGGTGTAAACCTACTTGGCAATAAATACTTTCTGATTCTGATTCTGATTCTGATAAAACAACAATAGTTCAATTTGTGCAGTAGTGCAAATATTCAAATATGCTTATTACGGTGCTGGTGCAAATATGCAAATATGCAAATATGCCAGGGTGCTGGTTTGGTGGAGTTATTGCAGTTCAGAGGAGTTAAAAAGTCTTATGCAGAGGAGTCTTCAAATCCCTGGAGCTGGTTTCTCTAAAGCAGGGGTCACCAACCTGTTTGAGACTGAGAGCTAATCGAAGGTACTGAGTAGTGCGAAGAAGGGCTACTTGTTTGACACCTTTTAATATTAATAATAATAATAAATGTGAAGAGACTGTCTGATCACGTCAATGTTAATTATTCCTCACAATAATAATAAACAATGATTTTCACAACATTGATGGTAGGAAACAGATATATTAAAGCATCAGAATCAGAATCAGAATTCTTTTAATTGCCAAGTGTATTTTCACATACAGGAAATTGCCTTGGTGTGGTTGGTGCACACAAATAACAATCAGACATTAAACAACAATATATATACATATATAAATAAAAAAATATATATAAAACAATATAAAACGAAACAATATATACAGTGAGAGAGTTATGGGCACGTACAGTGCTAAGGTGCAGAGATTTTCTGGAATAGGCGGTGACCGTTAATATTCATTAACAAGGAAAACAGCTGTGTGTGTGTGTTGTTGTGTGTAAAAGTAAAAGTAACTCTGGTGACTTGTCAACTGAGGTTAAACTAAGTTAACCTCATTCATTTCTGTTAATCTCTTTAAATTGTGCTTAAATTCAACTTAATTGAAGTACTTTTGGTGACATTTATCACTACTTTCCTCCATCGGTCTGAACCTTTTTCAAAAATAGAGAAAAAATAAATCACTTTGTTACAACGATGATGCATGTGATTGGGGTGTAATGTTTCTAAGTCTCTTCTTAATGTGTTGGGTCTCATTCTGTCAGTTGGCTGGTTTGATGCAGATGTTCCTCATGTTGTTCACACGTATGAGAAGACTCATGTCCTCCTGAAGAGACAGACAGGTTTTAGTTTTTACTCCAGGAGGAGGTTTGTCTCACTTCTTGCAGTGTGCAGTTTCACGGTTGCGCACGGATCTCAGTTGGCTTTGGATTTTGAATGACGGGCGTTTCACTTACAGAAACAACAGCCCTCCTCCTGGGGTGGGGGAGTGGGGGGGGGGGGGGGGGTATCCGAGCTTCCCAGGCCGAGCCACACATCCCAGTGATCCCACTTCATCTCATCAACACGCCGCAGAACGAGCCTCCTTCCACCGGTTAAAGTCAAATCCATCACAAGCTCCAATTTGTCCAAGTTTTCCCTTTTTCGAACATTTGTCCAGTTACGGTAATTTGTCTTGAAACGTTTCCTTTTGCAAATGAACCAAGTTTACGAGTTGACTCACATTGATTCTATAGCTCCAACCGGTTGCAGGACACTGGTTTTGACTGGGAGAGAAACCAGTGTGCTGACAGGAGGCTCATCTGGATCAGCTTCCAGTTGTTTTTTGGAAACAATATTTCCACTCTGCACTTAATAACCACAGAAGTTTATGGTCATGCACAACATCAGCTTTCATGTCCTCAGCACTTTTATTGGCCACAGATTCAACTCAGCTCCCAGTCCTGATGGAACTGAGTCTCCTGCAGGTTCCAGGGCTGGAGATCTGCAGAGGCAGCAGGACTCACTGCGCCACGTAGTGGTGGTCGTGGGAAACCCATATTATAAACCATAATATCATTAACCATAGATTAAAAACCATAGTATTACAAATCACAGTATTGAAAGATAAGCAGTGTGGATTAGAGGAGGTTTGAGATGGATTAAATCAAGAGGACAAGCAAGAAACTACATATATGGAGATTTTATGAATGGTTTTAAACACCTCCTGCAAAAAAGATCTTCCTCTAACTCAGTGTTGACTTCCTATAACCCCCCAATAAGCACATAGAAAATTTCTGAATACCAAGAATGTACTAAAGATATATGCAGTAAAAGCATATCTGAAATTAAAAAGAGACATCATGTGGCTGGTTTCTTTCAGTGAGAGTCATTAAATAGTGACCATTGGAAAATGCAGCCAAACTGTCAGATGTTGCTGTCACAAGATGTTTTGGGGGCTTTAATTAAGTTTTCTGGTTTTAACTTTGATGTTAATTTTAAATCTGTAATATCTCACTGTGTTTTCAAAGGAAAACAGGCCAAGTTTTCAAGTTGTGCTGGAGTTTTGCATCAAACTGCAGTTAGTGACACTGTCTTCAGATAAATGATAACCGAACTTAAAAGACTAAGATTAAGCAGTGGCATGTAATCACCTTATAATTGATCATAATGGTATCGGTTGACTGTTATTATCTTTAATCGATCATGAGGAGGTTCTACCAAGTTTCCCTCCCAGCTTTTTGCATATGTAGGCCTGTGTGAAATCAATCTGTGTCACTAAATAAAGTCTATTTAAAAAGGAAAATCACTGTCTGAAGCTGTTTTCAGACGGATCTGAGAGATCCCTGGTTATTCTCCAGAGGGTTAGGGTTGGTTAATATTAATATTTTAAGTTTCTACTATTGCAATGAATGCTCGGAGAATCTCCTGCTGTGTTGTTCATGTGTGAAAGACAAACTACGCAGAAACTCTGGACCCAATTCGGCAAACATGCTCCAGAGGTCACGTCTGAAATCATCTCGAGGTCACACAACGAGTCTCTGTGGGAATTTAACGCCCTGCTCATTAAAGAGGAGGCAGTTCTATCCTCTGCTGGGTGTTAAGATAGAGGAATATGAAGTATTCAGTCTGTATAAACACCAGCTGGGTGGACCAGGGAGATGCTCCATTAGTGAGTCGGTGCAGAGACGCATGAAGCTCAGGCCCGGTCGTGGAGCTAATCCTCCATCGTAACAACAGTACCACTGGGGAAGCTGGTCTGGGCTCAGGCTGCAGGGCTGTAAACTTTATGGAGACACTGAACAGTCTCCTCAAACGGTGGCTTCTGTTCACAAACAGCCTGATTTATTCCACCGGAGCAGGCTCAGTGAACTCCATCACGCCGGCTCCACGGCTCCTCTCCATCTGTTTGGCCCCTGATACGCCCGCTGCGTGCACACAGTGTCGGGACTCGTGGAGCAATGAAGTGAAACAGCTTCTATAAGGGACGAGTCGGGGTAATTCCTCTCGTAATGAGGTGAATCTTTTTTATTTCAGCAGGACACAAGCTCTGGAATGAAGTGTAAGAGAAAAGGGCGACGGGTTGATACCACATCAAATACTTTATTGCCTGTGACTTAGCAGCACGGGAGCTAAGAGGTGCAAACAGCATCACAGTGGATCATTAGATGCTGCTGAGTAAACTCAAGGCAATAGGTTTCAATAAAGAGGTTCTGAAGATGGATGTGCTCATATCTTTAACGTCCAGATGGTTGATGGAGGAGCACAAACAATGTGGTGCTGTAAATACACATCCTCCTTTACTGTTGTTGTTGTATTCACATTATAATACATTTATATTTACAAGTTTAAGCACAAACTACCTTCAAAGTAAAACACACAGTAGAAGCAAATGATTGAAATCAATGAAACATGAAAAATGGGATAAATGTGGCTACAAGATGACATTTAAATAAAGAAAATACCAAGGTGCTGTTCAACTTGTATAGTATTTGTGTTCTGTGTTATCTTCCTGTAGTTCAGGCTCTGTAGCTGCTCGATGTTCTCTAACTGTAGTTTGCAGCTGGGCAGGTGGAGCTCGCTGGTTTCATCCCAGTTTGATTCACCGTTAATATGAAAAACATAAAGGACTCACGGAGTTGAATGGATCCACAGATGGGTTCTGCTCTAAAAACGATTACAGCCGACGAGTGTTTCATAAAGTTGCAGCAGAGAAACAGGCTTCAATTGTAAAAATATTTACCAACTGAAGCAGATTCAAGTTTCCATGAGCAGGTTAGAGGTCAGAGTTCGACTGGGAGACACAGGATATTTTAAACATTTAGCATAAAGAATAACTACATCGGCTATTAAACTTCAGAAAAAGGTTTCGGTACAAACTGAAGTGAGCTCAGGTTTGGACACGAGACAAACTCACTGATCTCTGTTTGTCCGTCTGCGGCTGCTTGTCATCATGACATCAGAGATTCAAGTCCCGTATATATGAGTGTTCTCCTATACCCACTACAAAAAATATAAAATAATGAACATATAAAGTTATGATTTGGCGAGTCTGACCCGGAACATTCTCCGGCTGCTTCTACATGTAGAAGATGAACTACAGCAAACATCTGAAAATAGCTTGATTTAAACTTAAGAAACCTGAGTTCCTGAAATAAACCTGTTTTCACCGGTGACGTCATGAAACCCTCTCTGTTACACACACACGCACACAGACCCACACACACACACACACACTTCCTCAAATCACTGAGGATCGACAGCATCATAATCATCTTCCACCGGGCGTTACAGTAAACCCTGTGCACACACTGTGTTTGTTTGGGTGTGGTGGTGAGGTCACTGGGTACACGCGTGTGACCTGTCACTGCATCCATGAGCAGATACAACCCCTTGCATGTGAACTTGTGTGTGTGTGTGTCTGTCTCAGTGTGTGTGTGCGTGTGGCTGATCATCACCTCGCCCAGGCAGCAGACTAATCCACGAGCTATAATCACCTCATCTCAGCAGCTAAAGTGCCTGTCCTACTTCATTTATGGCTGATATCTGTCTGTGTCCCCCAAGACAATGGAGTCATTATAAATTAGGGTCAGTGGGGCTGCGAGCACAACACACTGCCGCGCATTCTAATGTTTCTCATGGCCTTATGAGTCTCACACACACACACACACACACACAGACACACACACACACACACGGACACACACACACGCACATGATGAATGAGCGTGCTATATGTAGAGTAAATCACAGTTTTAGCTGCAGGTTGTTCAGATTTTTGGTGTTTTGTGTGTTTACGTTGTGACACAGACATCACAACCCCCCCCCCCACACACACACACGCACACGCACACCCCTCCTCCTCCTCCATCAGCAGCTGGTAAACAGATTGTGGCTCTGCCCAGAAAAAAAAATCCATTTCAATATTCCTAACTAAACTCGGGCCAAGAACAAATTGTTTCTGTTGTCTCGCTGCACCCTCTCCAGTTGTTATTGTTTTGTGTATTAATTTCTGAAGACTTCAACAAAGATCTGTTGATGTTAATGTGAGGAGAATAAATCTTTTTTTTTGTTTTTTTTTGTCCAAAGACCAAATAATACAAAACAGCAGAGAAATTAAGGAGAAGAGGATGAAGAAAAGGATCTGTAATAAATCCATTGATATTTCTGAAAACACAAACTACTTTTCTCTAAATGTGTTTTTCTTTTTGTTGCTCACAATTATTACCCAGGGCTGAATAATAATAATGTATAATAGGAGATGAAATAGCTTTACAAATAGTTAAACCTCTAAAGTGTTGTTTATGTTTTTCTTTTCTTTATATATACAGATTGCAGAATTTGTAGCATTACCATATGAATGTGATATCAATTAAAAATGTGTTTATGTCAGATTTCTACATTTTCCTCCGTCTGGTTCTTTGTCAGAATGTTTGTATTCATTTAATTTAGTTCCCAAAATGGATCATAAATTACTGAATGAACATGATGTTGTATTGAAGAAGACTTGAAACTTGAGATTGAGACATAAACTCCTTTGGCAAATGTTTACAGACGTCATAAATCATTCTCTAATAGACTCACTTCTCTCAGTGGAGTCGCCCTCTTCGATCTTGTTTTGTTGCAGCAGCTTGACAGTCACATTATCAATTCATCATAAATGTCAAGGTCAAAGTAAAGTTACATCTGCTCTGGTTAGGATTCTGTTAACGGACGTTTTATCAGATGCAAAACAAATTGCAATCAATTTCTTCCAAATGAGATCAGACTGAGCCGATATTAAACTTTTCATTTTAAACCAATCAAAGCTCGCTATTGTTATTCTCTCTTATTCAAACCCACAGGTTGTTGCAGGAACTCACCCCGGCTACAGATCTATGTCTGCTGCTGGTTATGATCACATGTGTAACAAGCTCTGTTCTGTAATTGGAATAAATTCTGCATCATAAACAGCCTGATGAGACGTGTACTTCCCTTTCTGTCCCATTCCACTTCCTTCCACTTCCTTCTCTTTTTCTTTTTGTTTTCCGCTGCTTGTAATGCGATTACCGTCGCCCTCATGGAAAAGTAAATGTTTATCTCTCCCCCGAGGGAGCGCTTCATTCCTCCGCCTCTCCTTCTCCATCGCTCCGTCTGAAACTCCAGCGAGAAGCTTCCCAGCTGCTGGCTCCTGCAGCGCCGGCCTCAGGACCGAGGTGTCGAGGTCAGAAGAGGAAGAGCATCAGGATGGAACACTTGACTGCACTATTACAACTGAAAACAGAGGTTTTTAAAAACAACTGGTCCCCGATTCCTCTACACTTCCATCTGATATGAGCAAAATATATATATATTGCTTTTGTTTTCTCTTTGTTTTACCTTTTAAGCAATGGACATCTGCAGGCCATGCTATCTCAGAATATTGTCTTGATGTAATGCTATGTCAGATGTACTGTGTTTGTGGACAATGCTAATCAATAACTTAATTCTGATGTACCTGGATCATGATGGCTTAGACCCGAGACATACATGGACAGTTAACCCCAACTTTTACCATCATCTTGCCAATGCACCTTATCTACCTATTTTATTGTATTTTATCTTGTGCTTCTGTTTTTTATTCTTTCTACCTCAATATTTTTAATTTTATTCTATTGTATTGTATTTTATTGTATTCAAATATACCGGCTGCTATGACAACTTAATTTCCCTTCGGGGATGAATAAAGTACTCTATCTATCTATCTATCTATCTAACCTAAGACTTGTACCCGAGGCACCTAATTTCATGTTAAGAACGATGTACTGTATGACTGTATTCGATAAAAGGAAATAAAAAGAAGTTAAAAAAGAAAGAAGAGGAATAGCCTCTAATACAAGATTCAGCCATGATGGAAAAATACACAAGTTAAAGTGAAAGAGGAGTTGGACAGGGGGGGGGGGTTGAGGAAGATGCACGATGACAACTCGGTCGCTGAAAGTCGTGGGAGGTCCGAGTTATTCCTGTCGAATCTGCACTTGTGGGTCTGTGTGTGTGTGTGTGTGTGTGTGTGGCACCTGGTTGAACTCTTTTTGTATACATGACCTCTGCAAACACAAATACACAAGCTCACACTTGCATACAAAGGCCAGAGAGTGTGTGCAGGGTCGGGCACTCACACACACACACACCCTTCATGTGTTTTCATGGAGAAGTTAGCTCCGCCCCTCCCTGCATGTTGTCTTAGCGCTGTTTCCCTGCGTGGAGGTAAGTAACGCCTGTGACCCGTGGAGCTCGCTCTGCTTAGAGTCGTTCAAACTAAACACCGCTGACACTGGAATGCCAGCTATGTTGATGGGGGAGGTTCTCACCAGATCTGTACATTCATACCAGTGCCGTGCACAGAGGGGGGGTGGGGAGTTGAAGATGAAGTGCCCCTTCTTGTGGCCTTTATCTTCCAGGTTTTTCGTGCTTCAGGTTTGTTCACAGCCCAATCTGGACTTGGGTGGCCCTGAGTTTCCTTCTGTTGGGCCGCCCACCTTTGCCCTTTCCAAATTACCCCCGAGTGGCTCTTTACTCGGCCTGAGCATCCGTCCCGTTGTGACCTTGTGATCGGTGAAGTGCACCTGTGGTCAGACCCGAGTGCCTGTCGGGTCGCTCAGAGCCGTCAGTCCAGATTCCCCTGGACCCCCAGTCACCCTGAGTTCACTCAACTCGACCTTCTCGTCCCTCTGGTTCACCACAAATTGTCACGGTTTTTTAAGGGAGAGATGGACCCAGATGCAGAGGTGATAAAATAAAGGTAATTTGATGTAACAAAAGTCCTAAAACAGGACACAAACAAAACATAACACGCTAACATGGGACACTGGAGGGAAACAGGAACACAACATGGATCATATCCTAGCGACAAGGCGCACGGAAAACACAAAGGATCCAGGACGTGAAAGCTGACGAGACAGCAGAACAGACAAACCATATATGACGACGTATGAAAACGAGTACAACCCGACAAGGGACAAAGGGGAACACAGAAGCTTATAAAGAGACACAGGGAAGGCAGGGGTGATTAGCCACAGGTGCAACACATGAGGAATTGGGAAGACAATCACCCAGACAGGAAATGAAGACAGAGACAACACCCAAGGAACACAAGACCACAAATAAAACAGGAAACAGAAAAACCAGAGACAGAAATAACAAACTAAAATGACATAACATCACAAAAATGTCTCCAACCGATCCAAGTGTTGTCTCTGTCGACCCGAGGACACAGATCACGTCCCTGTAAGTGTCTCCAAGTTATACTAACAAACCATGAAGTGCTGGATGAATAAAGGGTCTGGATACTCCCCCTGAGCCGCTTCCTTCTTCTGATAAGTTCGGTTTTGATGAGTTATTTGAAGCTATGAATATGAGGTGAAACATCACGATTGACGCCCGAGATTGACTCGTGATTGGCCGAGCACGTGAAAAGAAGGGAAACCACAATGCAGCCTCCATCGATTGGCTCTTCCACTCATCTCAAGTGCCGCTCTAGTGGACCCAAGTGCCCCGGGGGCCTCTGGGGTCTTCCTGGTTGACCCACGTGACATGGTGCTCAACCAACTTGAACCTCCAGGAGAGTAATGTGCAACCTTTGGTCAATTAAGTTGCTCTTCTAATCAGCCTGGATGCCCTTTGGTCAACTTTTGTTTCCTTGAAGTAATCAAATAACCGTTCTAGTGAATCTAAACAGCCGAGTCCATCAAAGTGCGCCTGTGGCAGATCAACAATATTCATCTAGTTGACCCGAGACTCAATCACCCTTTCGTCTCCCAAAGTGTCCCAGTGACCAAACCAAGTGTCTGCTCAATGAGCCAACCCCCCCCCCCTGTGGTTTCCTCAGAGGCCTTTTCTCATGTGACAATGGGACTGAATAGCAGGCGGGAGACGTGGCCCTTCATCAGTCTCCCCTCGGCCCCTCGAGAGGATCTGTGCACGGCACTGATTCATACAGTTCACAGAGAGGTGAGCGGGTCTGACCCAGGATCAGTGGCTCTGCCGCCTGGATCCAGATCCTGGAACAGACCGAGCTGTCAGCGGCTCCCACTGAACGAGAGGGTCTCATCCAAATCACAGCCGAGTCCGCCTCAGGGAGCTGGAGATACTTATCGATCCGCCCTTATTGCCCTCTCAATCCTCCAACCCCCCCGTTCTCATAACACAATTCTGCCCGTGTGGAATAAGCTCATTTTTAAAAACTGCAGGAGTCGAGATGAGATTTGGGGAGAGGAATAAAGAAAGATGGAGATTAACATATGTATTGAGCGCAGGTCTTGGCTCCACTTGAGAAACATAATAAAAAGCCCTCGGGCCGCCCGTGGCACCTGTAGACAAAGAGAGAGAGAGAGAGAGAGAGAGAGAGAGAGAGAACGACCATTTCGAGTTGCTTCTCCTCCGTCCGAGCGATGAATCGTACGAGCGGCTCTCGCTCCATTTAGTTCATCGAATGAAAACGTCTGGATATTAGCTTAGCCAGTTTTTATTCATTAGCCTCTGATCTGAGGCATTTTAAGCCGAAGTGGGTACTTGATCATAACAAGACATCGGGGGGGGGGGAATGGATCTGACGCCAACGATGGAAACGGATTCATCAGCTCATGTGTCTCCGTGGGATGAATGAGGTAGAAGGGCTGGGGGGGGTTTGGGGGGGGTGGGGATCATGTGTTGGCAGGTCGACACCTTGACAGGTCTCTGTAAAGGGGATCGGGGGGGTAATACATCGTCCAACTCAGATATCTGATCCCCCCCCCTCTGGCTGAGTCCGTGTGAAAATGAAACTCTTTAAGTTATATTGATGAAAACACATGATAAAATATGACACTTTACTTTTTCTATAAACTAAAAGCTTGAAAAGAACATTTAAAAATTGTATAAATATAATATCCAAAACCCAAAGGTAAGAAAAAGAGCAGTTAAAAAGGTTTTACTGTATATTAAAGTTAATACAACTAAAGTTAACGTCAAGACATAAGAAACAAAGGTTCAGTTTTGTGAGTGGATTAATAATTCAGGGTCGTGATATATTTTCCTGCGTCAAGTGTCTTTTAAAAAGTTTCACATTGAATTCTTTCTTAATAAAAATGCATCTTCAATGAACCTTTGAATATTTTTTCATATAAATGACGAATGATTCCAGCGTCACAGTCGAGATCGAGGAGACAAGTCAAAACATTCTTAAAAACTGAATCTGTGAACCAATAATTTTGCCTTGAGCAGTTTGTAGATTGAATTTTTTCCGTATGTTTTATTCAGAACTGCTGACGAAAGCTATGCATAGAAATTCACACCGAGACACATCTGCGATTCTAAACTTTTGTCTGTTTGTCAAAGTTTGTGCCTCTTAGGACCAGATCCTCATCAAGACCAGAACATTTATTTTGTATTATTGTTAATAAACCTTCTTCTGCATCATGAGTCCATCCCAAAAATCGTATGAATCAGCCCATAAACAAAAGCATCTCCCAGTTTAATGTGGAGGAACTTGACTTGGAGCCTCATGCGATGACCTGCACGCTGGGATCCATCAGCCAGTGAACGAACTCACTCAGGTTTTAATGGAAGTAAAGTCCTGCACCAGGCTCCAGAATGTGTTGGAAAACCCTCGGAAGAGAGTGAAGCCGATTAAAGCTGCAAATTAATGTGGATGGTTTTTGGAATGCCGTCGTAAAAGATCATAAAATCTAAGTGTTTCGGGCCGTATAGTTTAAAGTACAGCACTCAAGCAGCGATTGCAGATTTCACCTACAGTGAGAAGGAAACAGCTTTGAGACGTGAGACATCATCCCATCACAATAATGATGTTTAGAGCTCAGTCTCATTCTGAACGTCAGAATCAAGACACCGACAGGATCCAGCTGAAACGCCTCTGTGCTGCCTGAAGGGAAAGAGCATCAATTTAACAATCAACCTCATGTGATTCACATTTAGCATAAAGCCGAGGAACTTTAACGTGGATTCAGATTCTAATTTAAACATGAGCTGTCAGTTTTTTTAGAGTGCGTCTGTGGCTCTAGACCAGGGAATCCTGCAATGCATCCTGGGAGCGAGCGAATCATCGTGAAACTGTCGATGACGTCACGCCGAGGATCACCTGAAAGTCATCGGCGTTTACCGGCACCTCTCCAGGAAGTAGATGTACTCATGCACATATAAAAGTGACAAATGTGATATATGTCTTAAATCTGATGATGCATGGTCCCTATAACTGTTTTTGTCTCCCGTAGATGTGACAGGATGTTGATTTCAAAGTAAAATGCATAATGTAGCAACACCTGTATTCAACATAATACTGTAGTTTTTTTTTTTATATATACATTCAGAAATTACGCCCAAATACAAAAACAGTTCTGCCAGGTTACAGTTTAAATATTTGCTACCACCCTGTATTAACAACACGGTTACTTCCTGTGCTCTCATCCCTTTATTTTGTTCTTCTTCTGGCATCGTGAAGTTTACGAACTCAAAGAACGAGCTTATTATTTAAATAAAATCTCCACCGATGTCTCTTCAGTGATTATAGACCGGGTTGGTCATCTGGTTTCTTTCGATCAATAAACACAACTGGGACGTGATGAGGAGAATTTCCCTTTCGGATCTAGTGTTGACAATAAATAAGTGTTGGTGTCTTTAGTCCACATTTCATCAACGACAATGACAACTGCTCCTAACTTTCATGTTTCATTCTAACTCTGTGTTTCTCCCGGTGGAAGTTACCTCTTGTTTTAGAGCCAAACTTTTTGATATACCGGGCGAATTTAAACTTCCCCTCAACGAGCTCCGGCTAAAATATCACCGCTCCGCATCGGGCGCTCATGCATGACTTGTAGACGTTATTACAGCTCAGCTTCTCCACAACTCTCTGCCGCTCCTAATTAGCAGACAGCCTGCGGAGAAGTGTGGTGCTGAGGTGACGCTGCCTTGGCCGGGTCTGGTTCTGATGGATCACATGGCGTCTGTGTGCCGGCTCGGCCGAGCGGCACAGGCAGGGCTGAGTGGAGAGAGAGAGAGAGAGAGAGAGAGACAGCTGCTAAAATATCTGCTCCTTCACTTATTCCATCTTGTACGTAAGAGCTTTAATCTGAACACAAGAAACAATACAACCCACTTACTCACCCACTAGAAGTAAATACCCGTCTGTTGCTTTTGAACGATCACT
The DNA here is from genome assembly GCF_963576545.1 of Limanda limanda. Lineage (NCBI taxonomy): Eukaryota > Metazoa > Chordata > Actinopteri > Pleuronectiformes > Pleuronectidae > Limanda > Limanda limanda. Next base: position 3,411,556 of record NC_083636.1, read on the forward strand.
CTCAATCGTGTGAACTGTTCTGAGGTTCACTTCCTTCGTTTCCACTTCTCTTTCTTCATCGTCTTTTCTCCTCCTCCAGCATCGCAGCTCTTTTTCTGTCGCTTGTTAGAGTTCCACACTTTATTCGGCTCATTTCGCCGTTTCCTCAACCCGGAGGAAAGCTACAATCAGATAATAAAAATCTACAACTTTTCAGACAGACACCTTTATGTATGTTGGCTCCTCTGGATTTTCTATTAAGCAATGTAATCTAACACTGTATAAGCAGGCGGTAAGTGCCCTAATTAGTGTCTGAGCACTAACGGTGCTATTTTTCAATTACCTCCAACAGTGGGTGAAACCAAATCTAAGCACCTGGACATTTTCTTACTCACGTAGAATTTTTAGGGTCTTTATTCAGACACAAGTGCAGCAGGAGTGACATCAGGAGGCAGAGACTTCCCTCCAGTGCTTTGGTTAGTGAGAGGCCTTCAAAATAGAGGTATATATAGTGTTTTATATATATATATATATATATATATAGAGTTGTGCTTCTTTTTCATAAAACAAAAGCAGATGATTTCTGATCATCGTAAACGTCCTGTGAAGACAAACCCATGCGAACAAAATTGAAAGAGCATTTATCTGCGCGAGGAGGAGAAAAGATACGAGAAGGAAAACAAGAAGCAATTTGCTCGACTCCCAGAGGAAATGAGTGGAGTCTTTTATAGGTGACGACGCTGGAACACAATAAAGAGAAGAGACGTGATACAGGTTGGTTTGATTTTGAAAAACAAATATAAAAGAGGGAAAAAGCGGGACGACAACAAAGCATCGCAGGAAACTATCGTGTTTACCTGAAGTCTTCGATTCCTGTTCCCACTGAACAGATAACAATCACCATGACGACTCTGATGCTGGAAGTTTACACGTTGAACAACATGTTTGCTCAAAATGTGTGCCAAGAGGCTTCGAGGGGCGTGGTTTCCCCGTGTGGTGGGTGCGTCACAAGGTGTTAACCAATCAGCAACGAGTAAATGAATCAAGTCGTTCTGAGAATCAGTGCCTTTAGATTTGTCACTCAAAACCCTGAGCTTCCAACAGCCTCTGCTTGTCCTTGGATTTCTTTAGATGGATTTCCTGCTCTTCAGCTTCAGCTCTTCTCCTCACACTCACGGCCACTTCTGTGCAGAGGTGGAACATCGCTCAGATTTCGAGTGCAAGCGAAGGGTGTCGAGTGAGAGCTCTGCATCTGATTGAAAAACCCATTATTTGCTCTTCCTGACAGCAGGAAGCAGAGACTGTAACATAAAGCGTATTTTGAATTATCAAACACTTATTTAAATATATATCATCAACTGAGATTTCTGCAAGAAGAACATAGAAAATGACTTCAGCTGTTCAGTTGTTCAGTTGTTCAACAGTTGCATCACACAATACAGTTTACATTTTCTAACATGTTTTGCTGCGTTGTAGAACTTTCAGAATCTGTCTTTTCACCCTTCATCCCAGACTTAAGGCTTTTTAACCTTTCAGAACCAATATATGACACGAGAGGAAGAAACCATCACATGTCTCTTTGCATTTTACCTCAACGCTCCATCTCAGGGTGATAAGGTGCGAGCTCGCTTTTATTCATTCCCCTGTATTGTCAGAAAGAAAGGTCATGTGTAAACCAGAGGTGTGGAAGCTCCCCCGGCAGAAAAATATGTTTTTTCTTCAGCTTACGCTCAAGGACGCTTCAACGGTGAGTGACAGAGGGATTGGCTGTGAAGATGAAATGTGTGATTTCCAAGTGACACAAACCGACACCTTCGCCTCAGTCCTGGTCTTTATTCCCCGGCGCAGAGACGCTTCTCTCACCAGTCTCCTTGAAGACAGATTTAGCCTCCGAAGGTGATGTATTTGTTTAGTTAATCTCCTTCCCAGTCGTGAAAGCTCTCGCTGGTGAACTGTCAGTGAGGATTACTGGTTGAATCTGTGAGGGGCTGGAAGCCGGGGTCATTTGTTTTTAAAGGAGGAAGAGCAGGACTCCTCTGGGCGACGTTATCTTTAAACTGGACAGAAAGCGAATGTTTCAAAAGAACATGTTCATCAATCTATAAATACACTTCTTCTTTCTTTCCCTTCTACTAGCAGAGAAACGTTTGACTTTGACATTTACCTGCAGGATTCCTCCACAGCGTGAGTGAATTCCTCTCGGCCTCTGGTTTGTGTCACACCATGAAGGTTGAATGGGAGCAGCGGTGATAGCTCAAGGTAATCAGTGGTCCAGGGACCGAGGCGTCTGCTTATTGTAAACTTGTCATGAAAAAACAAAGGAGAAAACAGCCGAGCGGCAACTTCTTCTGCCTCCAGAGTCGAAAGGTTTTCTTTCGGAGCGATGAAGACGAGGTCGAGACGCAACCAGACGATGAAGATGATGCTTAAACTGACACAATCAGTCTCTATTGTCACCTTTAAGAAAACAAAGGGGCCAAATTACAGTCCTCGCCCCTGCAGTTGCAATTCTCCTTAACCGTCTTGTGTATTTCTTGTCTCGCCTGTATAAGCGGCGCCTCAGTCACGACTCAGCGGCGACTCCATTATATTTGTCTTCTTCATAAAGAGGCTGTGGAGCTGAAAGACTTTTCTTTGTCTTTCTGTTGAAGCTTCACAAAGAAATGTTCACGCAGCTATAGTGCAACCTGCTCAGTGGCTCCTGTCACAAAACACTGCGAAGTAGAACTAAAAAGTTTGTCTTTACTTTAATAACTACCTCCAAAGTGCTCAATTCAGTGATTTTCACAGTAAGCAAATTGTTTTATTGAATAGAACTTTTACGAGGAGGTTATGTTCTCACCCCTGACCGGTTGTTTGTTCGTCAGCAGGACGACTCGAGAGCTTCTGATTGAATCCAGACAAAGAGGCAGATCCAGGAATGTTTTTGTCACTTCTATTCTAAAATGTTCTTTTCTCCAGGGCTCTTCATCACATAAATACAAATTAAATAAAAATCTGTATTGCACTTAAATATGGTTTTGTAAGGCTGCAACAAATCATTATTTGAGGAATCAAATCTTGCATGAAATTGTGGTTTAATGTAATAATAAATAACCAGGTTTTTCACTTTGTTCAGTCAACAGCCAGAAACATAAATATGGTAAATACACAATGACAGAACGAAACAGAAAATCCTCATATAGCAGCTCAATGAACGATATGAAAGTTAAAGTTATTGATACACTATCTTCCGGTGTTAGTGTACACACTGAACATAACTGGGTCAGAATTGAACCAATCTGGATCAATACAACACCAACACAAAGATCGATAATATTACCCGGCAGCCATCGGTTAAAACCAGTTGTTCAGACCCAGTTCTTTTCAATATCCAACTCAAATATGCTGGTTATACACTTTATTTTATACTGTAGCTCTTTTAAATGTGCATATAACCATAATATATGATGCAACTAACAGTAAGGTGTTTGTTCTTTATTTTAATTATATTACAACGGAGAGAAACACTTGAAATAGATGTTAAACCAGTTGAATAATGACTATGAGCTGTGAAAAAACATGCAACTTTTTACAAGAAAAATTTAACAGACATTTAAGAGTGTAGGACAAAAAATAGCTTTTAGTTTATCTGGTACTTATGAGACCATGAAAACATTAAATTCAAGAAAAATGCAAAAGCACCCGAGCCGGTTCCATCTATCAGAATAATTATGTGATTTTCTGTGAGCATTAGGACCAGTTCTGAGAAATACTTTCTCCTTGAGAGTCTATTACACCAGAGAAACAATAAGCCCTGCTGCGCAAGCACGGCCATTAACTTTGTATTGCCTCCGTCTCTTATTGCCACTTCATGAATATGGTTTGTATTTCTTCTGCCAATTTGGTCAATGAATAAAATTCCAATAAGCAGTTTCCATTGTTTCTGTGGCTCCTGACAAACTGTGATGGAACCAGACTCTGGTGATTCACATCAGGCTGCGGAAACATGATCAGAGCATTGTTCTCTGGGACATTACGGCTGCATCATGTGTGTGTGTGTGTGTGTGGTTATGAATACATGCGTTTGATAATTTACTTATGATAATATGACCATTACATTGTCTTGTGGCCTCTCTGTTATTACATCGGATGGTTCAAACTGACGTTGTTCCTCATTTGCAGGTCAAAGTTCAGCAGCAGCTCGAGTTGTCATCTGGATCTCCTCCATGTTAGCAGCCGGGACATGGACCTGAAACTAAAAAACAGACGGAGGAGACTGGCTCGTGATTGGTCGAGGGCGGCTCTGCATCACGATCACTGCGGCACAGACTTTGTCTCCAAACGTTTCCAGGAGGACGTGAAGACTCCATCTTTATTCGATACAGAATCTAAATAACTGTGACATTAGTTCCATGGACCTGCTCTGGTTCATCTGGGACCTGGACTCAGGAAGTTTTTCCATGTGAGCTTTTATTTCCACGCTCCTCACGGGAAATGCAAAATATGCGAGACCGCACCCTAACACGCCCGTGCACCCCGTTTGTGATGTGGCCTGTTAGCAGCAAGTAAAAAACCACAAGACTTGGGAGTGAATCAATGCTCCTGAACACAACAGCCACTTACACAACATTCACTTCTCTCTGTAGAGTGTAACTGCAGCTGCAATTACTGGTATTAGAAGCAGTGGTTGCATGATTAGTCGGGGGTGGAACACGGTGAAAAAGGGTTTTTAATTAAATCTGTGATTTCACAACCTAGCATCAGCATGTCATCCCATTAGCTGCGGCTTGAATTCAACAGAATAAGAAGTGAATGGTTCAGAGGTGAGTCCACTGGTTTTGCCGTTTGCTCCCGAAAGCTTTTTCTTATTGCCGCCTTCTCTCAAACCGTTTTCTTGCGACAGATAAGAGAGGAGCAAATGAAAGATGATGATGATGATTAAAATAATACGCCTCTTATCGCGGCGGAGAGAGTCGCTGAAGAGCCCGTTTCAGACGCTCGATATTGCCTCTGTGTTAAAAATGAAAAGTATTGATCGTTTTTTTTTTTTTTAAACCTCAAGCCGCTCGGTGGATTGAGCCTGAGAAAATCTGTATCAGCCGCTGAACCCGTCACAAGCCGTGGCCCAGAATGATAAAGCCGAGGAAAACGCCTCCCAGTTCATCTGAGGGAGAACACGTTTCCTGTCGATGTGGTTTCAGGGAGCAGCGGCGAGTCGCTTGTCCCGTAAGTCTCACTGATAACAGCTTTATCTCAGGGACGCCTCCGTCCTCAGTCACACCTGGACGTCCTCCAGCTCTCCAGATGCAGATGTGCGTGGTGCAGCGTGCACGGGAGGCCGGGCGTGACCTCGTGTTTAAACGTCTGCATCGAGGTGCCCGGGCTGAAGCAGAGGCCGCTCTCTCTCTCTCTCTCTCCCTCAGTCATCAGTCTGGGAACCAGCCGGCAGCTATCAGTCGCTCCAGACTCAGCTTGTCATTGAGCAAAAGGTAACGTGTTGACAGACCGAGGTCGGCGTTCACTGGGACTACAGTTCCTTCATAAACACATGCTCACTGAGCGCACAGCTGGATGATTAGATTAGTGTGACCTGTAATCGAATGACAGGGTCCGGTGATACACACACACACACACAGACACACACACACACACACATACCAATACAATCACGTATGTTGCATGAAACTGAAGCAGGAACACAAACACAGATCTCCACAGTGATTCCTTCCCGTCACAGACACAGAGATCAGCTGATCAGCCACATTGATCATGGAATGACACTCACAGTTTGCACCACTGTGTGTGTTTGTGAGTCTGTCAGCAGGATTAGACAATAACTAGTGTATGGATTTCCACACAATAAGGGCAAAGGATGTAACATTGTCTAAGAAAGAAATCATTAAATTTGGTGGTTATCTTATTGAGGGTTAAGGACAGAGCATGTCACAACTTGTTAAGTCTTATGAGACAAATTGTGATTTGTAAATATGGGCTATACAAATACAATTTGATTTGAATTGATTTGATTTGATTTGATTTGATTTGATTTTGGCAGAGATCTGGACAAAGTTGTGGATCCAAGAATATGTTTTTATCACATTCTCTAGAATTTGGAGGCATTTGGACGATCAGGTTTTAGGTTATTTCACATCTAGCTGAACTATTTTACAAATTCTGCCTTGGTTTTAAAAAATATTCTGTCTCAAACGAAGAAATTCTATCAATAAGCCGTTCAGGACTTGGATGAAAACAAGAAAATACAATAACAGATAATATAAACAGGGCCGCGTTGGGTTTGTCTGTTGTATAGTAACCCCCTACTTTTATAGTAATGACTAGTAGTGTAACTAATTACTTTAATAATGAGGTAAATCAATTCTGTCTCCTGTGAAATGGACAGAGACAGACTCCAGCAGACAAATGACCCATCACTCGATTCCACTCGATTCTGACTCGGTCAATAAGCATTTTTCCAATCACACACATCGGTCGACAGTCCGAGTTACACCAGGTTTTTATCCTGGGAACAAAGTCAAGGACACAAATATGTATTCAGCCATTCTCCACATTCTCCAGCATAATTATAATCTTCTGAAGAAGCTGGTAAATGTCTGAGAATCAGTTGTTATTCATCTCACACAGCAAAACTCTATTACTGACTCGGTGCTTGATTTAAACTCCTGCTGAGGCGACAATAAATAGGCCTATCACAACATGTCAGTTGTGTTTTATTGTTCCACTGCTTACTTCATCACACTGATAATAGGCACAACCACAGACACATTTCACAGTTGTTGTGTCCTAGTCCGTGTCACAGGCTCAATATAGAAGAGCGGGAGCATTGACAAGAGATCTGAGGCTTTTAAAAAGTAACTCACTAGTTGTTTTTAAACTATAATTAGTGGTTAATTTGCCAAAATCATTGTTGATGATAAAAAGTTCTCAAATATTAGAATCAGATCAGAATCAGAAGGTATTTATTGCCCAGTAGATTTACACCTACCTGGAATTTGCTCTTGTTATTGGTGCATACAATGAACATAGAAACATAATAGCACAATAAATACACCACACATAAGAAAAACAATAATAATAATAAAAAAAACAATATATATTTACTCACTATTCACTTCTTATTTACTCACTTTTTCTAGTATCTATACAAGGTAGCATTTATTTAGACATAAACATATCTATATAAAAATATATAAAAGGTATAAAAATATGTTCCTAACTCTCAACGTGCACATATGCATCTGTATGATACGACAGAAAGAAGAAGAGGGAAATGACACCATTACTACCTGTTACTGGGGAGAGAGGATGAGCAATGACAGGAGAAGGAGCAGCGAGAGGTGAGAGGGAGTGAGAAGTGGAAGAGGAGAAGAGGAGAAGGTTAAACGCTGAAAGAGTAGAAGCATCAGAATGATGGAGAGGGCAACGAGGTTTTCTGCGAAATCTGAGACAGAAAGTGGAGGAGAAATAAAAAGCAGGAGGACAAAGACATGTCGGGGTGAAGGGAGGACAAGGAACACGAGAACGAGGAGCACAAGATAGATGGAGGATTCAGTGTAGTCGAGCAGGAGGAGGAGGCGCAGGGAGGGAAAGGTTTAGAGGAGGCGCGGGAGGAGATGAGTGACATGGAGTAAGAGGAGTCTGTGACTGGCACTGAAGCTCCGGCCCGTCCACAGGTCAGGAGGCCACAGCTGAATCCACAGATCCTGCTCAGTCAAGAGGATCTGACAGTGACCTCCTCCATGAGAGAGGAGGTGATTTATCATTGAGGCAATAAATCAGAAGGTGTGACCTCGCCTGCACACAGATCGCGCCCCGGACTGTTTACTCTACCACGCCAGCGATCCATTATGAGGCAACTGTCACAGGTTCAGCAGCAGCAGCAGATCCACTGATGACACACGCTGGTCAGAGCCGTCCCAGGACCCGGAGACAGACTCCTGCCCCAAGATTCAAGATTCAAGATTCAAGATTCAAGATTCAAGATTCAAGATTCAAGATTCAAGATTCAAGATTCAAGATTCAAGATTCAAGATTTTTATTATCAAATGCACAACAATAACATTAAGCAGTCGCTGGCAATGAAATGCTTGAGTCGCAGGCTCTCTTCTAGCAATGCACAAGTAAAAAAAATTAAAATAAAATAGAAATAGTATAAAATAGAATAAAATATATTACCATCATCTTGCCACTGCACCTTATCTACCTATTTATCTGTTTTATTATGTTTCTGTTTTTATTCTTTCTACCTCAGTATTTTTTATTTTATTCTATTGTATTGTATTCAAATATACCGGCTGCTATGACGACTTAATTTCCCTTCGGGGATGAATAAAGTAAGCTATCTATCTATCTATAAAATAGAATATCAAAAATTTAAAATAGAAAATAAAATGTATATATCTAAAAATTATATATATATACAGCTCAAGCTTAAGAAAAATAGAGCAACAACAGTTCAATTGTGTGACAATAGTTCAATTGTGTGAATTGTGCAAATATGCAAAGGTGCTGATTTGGAGGGGTTATAGCAGGGGGACATCACACATTCAAACACAAATATTACCAAATTATTATTGTTTTTCCAGAGATCTTGTCTCTCATGTTGGTCTCAGACCAGAAGAAGCTCCTGACGGTCGTGAGGACCCTTGTCGATCCGAGACTGATCCAAAAACAGATATCGTGGACGAATCTTCCTGTCGTGTGATGAGTTTACAGACCGACTCTGAATCAACCGCCTGGATCGGAGCGATCGGACCAGGAAGCTTCACCGAGCTGAGGTTGTGTGTGTTTTTTGTTTAGAAGCGAAACGAGTCTGCTGCAGCGTAACTGACACGTCTGGTTCCCAGGGACCAGGGGAACATTTCACACAACAAGCACAACTAGCGGACAACTTCTGAAAGTTTGTATACTGAAGTCACATTTGATTGTGCAAGTTTAGGTCAGTGGAAGTTTGGAAATTATACAGTAAAACTTGTATTTCACTCTGAGCTCATAAATACAAGTCATTCGTGTCTTTGTGTTTCTTTATGTGTACTTGTTAACTGACTGATGATTTTTTAATGCTTCTCATTGTAACTAAAACTACAAAAGTTCTTCTTCTGGTGTTTGGATTAAGCCGCCCCAGGCTCCGACCCTCCTCTGGAGTGTGGGAGGCCCGATTCTGATCTCCATGCGGCCGGGGACGAGATTGTAATTAGATTTGTGATCCGGCCAAAAGAGACACGTACAGTTTATATATGATGAAGTGCACATGTGAGTGTCTGAAGTCTCGTCTGGATTTTCATTACACTCGCAACACAGCTGAAATAACAAATGTAAGAGGAGCCATTAAATCTTACTTTTTAAAATTCAATTTCACACATTTCTAGCAGAATGTGTGAGGAGAAAAAACATTTAAAAGCCTTTTCAAACGCTGCTGGGTAGAAAAGTTAATTAAATGAAATGTCAGCATCACGAGGACACAATTCTAGATCATCCTAAAAACTGTTTCACACGTTGGAATAAGACTCGTTCTGTGTCTTTATGTTTTAAATGCCCGTCCTGACTCGGCTGTGTTCACAGTCTCTTACGTCTCTGTATCGGAATGAGTGACAGGAGCAGAAATCACAAACCTCCTCTCCTCTCTCCCACCGTGTTGGTTCAGATAAGCTAAGTTCACAAACTTAAGCTAATCAACCTTAATCATCTGAAAACAGAGGAATGTAAACAGTGACTTATCTCATGGCCGGAGCGGGGGGGTGGTGGTGGTGATGGTTTGATACCAGGCTGTGATTTTGTTTCACTGCTGTTTTTATACAACAGAAGAGTAAATAACAAATTCACCAATCAGTAGTTTTCTTTTAAGGGTAATTAAGCGGAATTAAGATATTTTATTTGTCAATGCATCAATTTATTGCATTTATGTATATTATTTAATAATAATATGTAACTGTGACGTCCAGTGTTCATGTCTCTCGTCTCTGAAACAACAGCAGAGCTTCACACGAGTTGACATCATTCTCATCCCATAGTCCTCAAACTAACTGACCCCGTGTGACCTGGCTGCAGCGCCTCCTGGTGCCTGAGCACGAGCGTCACAGGCTGGCGTGAGATCACAGCACAAACAGAAAAAACAATCGTCTAATTCCACCCCCCCCCACCTCTTCAGACCCGGAGGGGAGGAAAGAAATGAGGAGTTAATCAAAAACTGAATGAAAATAATGATCAGATGATTCAGCTGTGAGGTCAGAGAGGTCGAATCAGAAATGGACGATTAAAGTTCATGTGAAAAACAAATGATTCAATATTTATGTTCCTCTTTATGGTTTTCATAATGGTTACAGGTGTTTCATGAAGTGTATGAATTAAATATCTGCTGATTTGTTTAAAACTTACCTGTATCAACATTTAATACAACATTTAGACCTATTATTGTATTTTATTTGTATTGTATGTATTAAGTATTGTTAAAATACTTGTATGGTGTTATTATTCTTATTCTTATTTCTGGTTTAAGGGAGATGTGGACCTGATGATATCACTACAGCCGAGGTCAGAGGTCACCAAACGCTTTAGGGCACATCTGCTGCCGGGAAACAGCGGATTTAAAGGAAATCCAGCGTGAGGATGAAAAACAAAAACATCACCCTGAACAAAAGCCTGTTGTTGAACTGTATCACCGCCAACTTCTGTTTCTAATGACTTAAATCTCTCCCCACACCCTCCAACATGCCTCAGTGTGTTGTGTTAATGTTTTGTCACCTTATCCTGCGTCACGAGAGCTGGTGGTGCGAACTCCTCACCGAGCACATGAGCCGGCGTCCGCATTCCACAGACGGAGCTGTGCTGGGACGTCCAGACAGGGGTCCTCATTAGCAATGACCTCGGAGTTAATAGCTCTTAATTCCGCATGAGCGTGGCGACCTCTGGCGCAGCAGGGGTCAGAGGTCGTGGCACGGCTCTCCTTAGCTCCGTGAGAGGACACTGGTTACGTTTTACATCCCGGTGATTGAAGCCTAAGCTGCGGCTCGTCCCAATTTGAAAAGTTTACTCGACCCTAACACTAATGCACGTTTCCACCCAATCAGGTGCTTCCCACAATCCGGATTCACTCGGTGACCCCTCCTCTCCGCATGGGGCCAGCGTCCAGCAGCAGAAACCAGCTGCCAAGGCAACACTGGCTCATCTGGTTAAGCTGGTTAAAATGGTTAATTAGGTTAAAAGTGTTTCTTCTTTATAGATTCTGCAGATACTGAGCAATGTATTCATTCTGGTCAACAGGCACATTTAAGTCCTACAAACTTCTTCTTATGTGAAGAAGCAGCAGGAGATTCTCCGGGTCAGACTTGTTCACAATGGCGAGGGGGCGGAGCCTGAGTAGAGCAGCAGGACGCCGGACATGACGTGTATCACAACCCTTATTTTAAAAAGCTCTCAAATCTTCTCGTCTTTCCAAGTGGACATCTTCATCTGCTTCGTTAGTGGCTCCTCTTTCTCATCCTGAGACATTTGTATTCGTCCAGTTTTGTCTTCCTGAAAAATCTGGTATTCACCGGATGATGACATTATTGAAGAAGCCAGTAGGGGCTTTTTCACATGAAGTCATCACAAGGGTGTGGAAGCTGCAGAGATGGAGACCAGGCCAATCAAAGCTTCACATCTAAATATCACCAAGACTCTGAACTCAAAGATTTAGTTACAGAAAACAAGCAAGCTGTGGAGATAAGGCTTCAGTACAATAAACCTTTTAATCTTGGATATTAATGTTTCTAACTTGATGTGATCCAATAAAAAGAAGTAATTTGATTATAAAGCTTCTTTTAACAAAGCAGGGAGAAAACACAATATCGTATCACAATTGGAACTAAGTGAATTACCCGGATCCTGATGTTTAATTACTTGTACCTGACTTTAATGAAATATTTATTGGATCTTCATGGAGCTGAAAATCTTCCAGGATATCGTTTCTTAGAACAACTTGGAATGTTCAGATTCTAGTGAGTTAGAAATGAGTTGGTTAGACAAATATTCAAAGTATTTATTTAAATGTTGGAATGTGTTTTCATTGTAGTATCAGAGTTCCTACTCATAAGTACCTACTTATCCTACAATTAAAATTAGTCGATGAATTAATACAATGGTAAATATATAAGTGCACACATCTATAAAGTTGGAAAATATCCATACACTTTACAGTGAAGGGACAGAACTTTATTTTGAAATTCTGGTAAATATGATTAGTATTATTAAAAGGTTTATGCTACTAAAAACAACCATATGGAATATAAACAACGATATTACATAATGTTTTTAATGTTTTTAATGTGTGTGGCTCATCACTTGATTGTGTGGCTCTTGTTTCCTCCTGGAACTGAACCCAGTAGTTTGTCTGTGTGTTGATAAAACAGAATCACAGAGTGTGTGTCTGTGTGTGTGTGTGTGTATGTGTGGGTGTGGAGGGGGGGGGGGGGATTGAACTACAAATGCACACAAACAGTAAAACAGTATCACATGATCACCTCAGGGCCCATCAACAGAGATGTCAACCACCGCAAACATATTGAGTTGTCTACCAAGGCCTAATGATAAACAGTGGCTTACACAAAGAGACACACACACACACACACACAGAAATAGACACACACACACACACAGACACACAAGGCCGTACTGGGACTTGATGCTGGCAGTGGATGTGCAGCTCAGCTGGTGGCGTGCAGAGACACAACACACTGTTCAAAGACTGATACACAACATGGTTTGCATACTCACTGCTGACACCTCAGCACAGCAGGCACATCACACCACTAATGACTTTTGCAAATTAAAGATGCAAAATCATTAAATATTGTGACGGATATTGTTATTTCTGTTTAATGTGAACGCCTCAGATGTTATCGCTTTGTTGTTGTTTTTTTAGTTTTTTTACCTCAAACTGTTTCTGAGATGAGAAAATTAATAGGATCAGACGACTAGTAATTAATGGGTTTGCAAATTTAGTTAAATATATGGCTGGAGATTAATCTGGTAAAGGTAAGAATTAAACAGGGAATTAAGTACGAGGGGTTGAAAGATAATTGTTGAAGCTATTTTTGAAAATGTAAGAACTTTTTTTTTTCTCTCAGTGATGTGAATAAATATATCTCCTGTGTCAGAGCTGAAGGACGAGGTCGTTGTCAGGATGTGACAGCCCATCAATCAAACACTTTGCCTTCGTCCCCTTTGGAAATTATATTTATATGCAACTTATTTCCATCAGTAAATATGTTTGATTGTTTTTCTTTAACATAATGAGAACATACATTATAATGTTCTCATTAGTTCCCCAAGGCTCAATCATTGGGCCTTTTTATTTAAATATACAAGTTTCTATTAGGGCCAAATAATACAATATTTGATTATATTATCTATTATAGATTCATGTAGATACAAATGTTAATTAACTGTTATTAAGCAATTACAGTCCCAAGAACTATCTCTAGCCACTGAGCAAATCCAGTGACTTGATGTGCATGAACTTATTCAAGCTGAATGCAGACAAAATTCAAATTAAGTTAAATAATTATAATTACTACAGTTGTATTTTATAAAGTACGAGGTCGTTGTCAGGATGTGACAGTCCATCAATCAAACACTTTGCCTTCGTCCCCTTTGGAAATTATGTCTATATGCAACTTATTTCCATCAGTAAATATGTTCGATTGTTTTTCTTTAACATAATGAGAACATACATTATTATGTTCTCATTAGTTCCCAAAGGCTCCATCATTGAGACTTAATATAGTATATATTTACACGTTTCTATTTGGCCAAATAATATAAAAATGTGATTCTATTATCTGTTTTAGATTCATGTAGATTGAATGTTAATTTACTGTTATTCAGCAATTACAGTCCCAAAAAATATTTCTGCTGACTGAGCAAATCCAGTGACTTAATGTGCATGAACTTATTCAAGCTAAACGCATAAAATAGTCAAATCAGTCTAAATAATTGTAAAATACAGCAGAATTTGAATTGATAATATTACATATAACACTAACCTAACCTGACTTGATGGTTATTAGAAGACAGAAATCCAAAAATCTAAAACGATAATAACGGTAGAGAACACATGAAGACAACAAAACAATATGAAGTGAATAATTTCCATCTCCGACCATTGAGACTATTCATTTAATCAACATTATGTTATAATGATTAAAATGACCCTGAATCCACCGGCTGACAAAAGTCAAATCAGTCTAAATAATTATAAAATACAGCTGTATCCTAATTGCTAATATGACATATAACACTCAGAAAACAGAAATCCAAAAGTCTAAAACAATAATAACGGTAGAGAACACATGAAGGCAACCAGACAATATGAAGTGAACAATTTCCTTCTCCGACCATTGAGAGTATTCATTTCTGACCAACATTATGTTATAATGATTCAAATGACCCTGAATCCACCGGCAGGACAATAAATAAACATTTTCCGTCTCTTTCAGAGATTTTTTCCAGGCATTATGCAAAGTGGTGTTTTGTGGTCTATCAAGGAAGTGGGAACATCATATGACTGATTACAGCTGTGCAGCAGGGAAATCACCGAGCAGAGGAACAGCAGGAAAGCACATGAGCTCAGGAATTCTCTCATAAGTGGAACAATAGCTTTGGGACTCACTGTGGGCACAAAACCCCCCCGCTGCAAACCCCTCCTTCTTTCTGAGGTATTCAACATAGTTTTGGGTCAAATTATTTTATAAGTTATGTGGAAAAAAATGGTAATGACATTAGATAATTTCATTTAGCCTGTACTTGGAATCACCTGATGTTTAACTACGTGAAGCCAACATCGCAGAGCAGGGGTGGAGAGAACATCCAGCCCCCCCGACTGGGAACCGCCCCTGAGACAATCTGATCCGGCCAGCGAGACACTTCAGAAATACAAGACATGGTACTCAGGACAGGACAAAGACGATTCTCATGGCAGCAATGAACAGTAGACTAGCTCCTCCTTCAGGCAGGATCCTACTGGTCACGCTACATGTCATGGCTAACAGGAAACATGGCAACTGTTAAGAAAGCATTCAATGATGAACAGGGCTGAAATGTGGAGAGAAAATGTAACCAAGTCTGACCCCATTCTTTTGTTTTGTTTCCAAAGCCGTGAATCGTGGAATCAGTTTATATGAAATCAATTGATTCTTGCAGAAAGACTCTCGGACCCTAAACCTGGAGACCGCATCTTCGATTAGCACCATCATCACTACCATCTGACATCAGACGCCCAGCAGAAGACACTTGCAGCTAATACATTAGAGAGAGACTCGATATGTTCAATAATTTAGTACGGTCTGCGAAGGATGCTTTTTAGAAATCGTAAAAAGGTTCCACCCTCTTTGATTAGAGGACAGACCGGGGCTGGGACATATTGACAAACTGCATGAAGACACACTGTGTCCCCAATTTCAGCTTTGAACTGGGGACACAGTCTTGTCCTCAGTTGACTGACAGAAACACACACACACACAAACTAATCAGCTGTTTGTCAAGTGGAGCCTGTCCTCATCTGAACACCTCCGTGTGATGCTTTACTTTATACTTTATATAAGTTACCAAAGTCAATTAGAACTATGAGTCTGACGTTTGCTGCTGAATTTGTCTTGTGACTGAAATGAAAAGATATTTATATCAAACTCCCGGCCTTTCCATTACCACCTCTCGTTCTGGTAGCGCACAACGGAGACAACACTCACGTAAACAGATGTTAATACGGTGAGAGTGGTAGACGTGCTGCTGGAGGTGTTGGTGAATAAATGTGAGGTCACAGAGGATCCAAGGAAACAGAGAGAGAAGCTGTCGCTGCTCCGGTAGACGGACATTTTGTTTAACAATGTGTTGTTTTGGCCTTTAAAGGGACTCTTACCTTTGTTGCATTTGAGAATTACAGCACATTCGAATCATCCCGCCTTCCTCCAATGCCCCACCCCCTCGTTCCCATCCGCGGTGTTTTTTCTTTTGTTTTTCCCCCTGGGAGCGGCTGCTTCAGTACGCCGTGGACCACTTTGGTCTGCCATCGTCAGTCGCTACGGTCGCTACGGTCGCTACTCGCTACTGTCTGCCGTGGAATCAAAACAAACCCTCTAGTTGAGGACGCGCCTTGATGACGCGGGCCCGAATGCGCCAGAAGAAGCAGACGGGCTTCCTGTCTGTTTCCATGCAGCAAACAGACAGGTCTGTCGGCCAATAAGGTCCTTCGGTCCGAAGAATTTTATTGGTTGAAGTTTTCACTAAATATTACGAGAGTGAAATAATTGTTTGCTTTAACTCCTGGTGGGTCTGTCTTGCATTTTAGAGTGTCATTACCTTATTAATACCAATTTAACCTTATCCACAAAAAGTGTAAAAATGCAACAAAGGTAAGAGTCCCTTTAATCGGACGTATGGCAGTGGAGCCGGACCACAACCACACACACACGTGCTCATGTCAACGTATCTGAAGCTGATTAGACCGGTGACAAAGTGAAGCGATCAATCAGCTGCGTTTATGGAGCGACTCCCCACAGCTGTCGACAGACTGGCCTCATTACTGCAGCATCTGCCCCTGATTACTGAGGCAACAAGAACAAGTCCAACGGATGCTGACATCATAGAGCTTTGATATTGTTCCCTAAATAATAAGTAATCTTTCCTGGGCCGCGTCCCAAATCACTCGCTAATCACTGCAATGCACTGTACGCTGAGTTCGTCCACTTTGCATGTTTAGTGAAGCGTATTTCGTGCACTCGTTGTTTCCCACAATGCATCGGGAAAAGCAGAGAACAGCCGATCGTGGCTAAACGAGCAAAATCTACCATCATGCATTGCACTGGCTGGCGGAGAGACGAGAGAAGCACTTCACACTTATTTGTGTATTTTCTTGGATTGTTCGAGATCTTTGTGTCCTGGTAACAAGCAGCAACATCCCAGTGTGAGCTACTCTACACGCGTATGTGCATTTATAAATACATGTGTGTGTGTATATATATAATATGCAAGACTAATGAGGCAGGAGATGAAGGCACATCTCGTTCCCCTCCGGCGACAGAACGGATGTGGGAAGCAAACTATACACGTACCTGTGTGTTGAAGGCCTGCGCCTGCACACATGTGTAATGAATGACCTCTACCTCACGGCTGTCAGCATATTTGTCTTATTGATAATCCTGCTGTTGCTCCACAGGCTCCAGTGTTCAGGTGCACAGGGATTTGGAGCAGTCTTTGTTAAATGTGTTCCAGTGTAGCTCACATGCCTCAGGCCAGCTGGCATGTAAACCAGGGTAGGTATGTGTTTACACCCCATAATCCCTAAAGTGCATCCACCCTCGCGCACAGCAGCTACAACCCGCACATATCGGCTTCAGGAATGTGGGGTTCTCGATTGCTTATTATTTATTTAACGCTACACTGAACAATATCTTTATATTTAGAAAACATTATGTGTAAGAGAATCCTCGGCCGCTCTGCAGCCTCTCGGGGCTTCGACATTTGTCTGGACACTTAAATGTACAATATGTAATTTCAGCCGCTAGAGGACTATGAATCAAATCCATGACAACACACCTAGTTTGATTATGTGGTTAAGCAGTGATGCATCATGGGAGTTGTGGTCTTCACAACCCCTTGCAGATGTTCATGTTCACAGATGTATTCAAGTTTTATTTACGTTACCTGGTAAATACCAATTAATAACCATGATCCATTATGATAACTGATATTAACAGAGGAAGGAAAGAACAGCTGACGGCTACCAGTGAGTTTAATTATTATATATAACATCGGTCTTGTTGTTTTAATTTAAAGAATTGTCCATATATCTTTAAATATATCTTATTCTTTCCAGATTGCAGTTAAAGGTCACTCATTCCTCAACAGTTGAAAATGCCCTTCACACAACCCTCCAGCAGATATTTAAAATAGATGCAGTATATTTACACTAATATCCCGAGTCTGTGGTTTATAAACATATCCTATTTTACCACAAGATTCTAATCTTCTACCTTACTTGACATTGTTATATTCTGTGAAGCCGTCTTGGGTTTCAGCTCTTTGCCAACACAAACTCTTAAACAGTTATTGGTGGCTGAAGCACTTCTGACCATCAACAGATCAGGTTCCCGGAGGTAAAACAAAGAGAACTTGATCTTTCATTTCTGGCCTCTTTGTTTTTATCATCGGGGGTTCGGTTCATTTTTAGAAGCACTCGCTGTGAAAACAGTCACGGTGTTCTGAAAGAGATATGTTGGTTTGGAAATGTTGCTGTTTTTCCCCCCCGCGTCACACAGAGTCCTGATTCTGTGATTTCAGTCGCAATCAGCTGGAGGTGAGAAGGACTGGGGAGCTGCTTCTAGGCACAAAGATGCAAAAGATGTAAAATGTTCTTTCTTAAACCACAACCTCTGCAGGTGTTACAGTACATATGCATAAAAGGTAGACATTGCAGTCGTAGACATAATCTGGAGGGGAATGTGAAATGTGAATCCAAGGAACTCATAATTTTCTCCTCTAGAGACGTTTGTCCACACCTGGAACAGCCTGAATGTCTTGGCTGCATGACTTTTCCCTGAATGGAGTTTCAGACCAAAACAAACCCTGAGCTGAAGTGGAACTTGATCGAATCGGTTGAACATCGAGTGTCATAAAGATTTCATTAAGTCTTTTGCGGCTCCCGGGGGAGCTGCTAAAAGTTTGATGATTTGCTTCTATGCACTTATCCGAAGGGTCTGAAGACAACAAGTTGGAAAATTCTAAATCTGCCAGGGTGGAGTAAGAAAAAAGAACCAGATCATTGCAGCCCACTGACTCTTTGGTTAGGTGCATGTCCCATCTGTTAACGTGGAGGAGGCATCATCGACTCGGTATCTTTCGTATCCAGGATCATTTTGCTTCATTTCTGCATAGTGGGAGGAAGTGGAGACTCCAGTGAAGAAGAATCCAAGCCAGGTAGCTAACAAACGTTAAATGTCAACAATAGCTTCACATTCATCACAGTTTTGCTGATTTAGCAAAGACGTCTGTCCTGCAGCCAGAGATGTAACAGCCTATTCCTCTATACTAGCCCCATGCACAGAATTTACATATTCTCTTTTATACTTATATATATATTTTTTAGTTTTCTTGTTTGTTTTAATATATATATTTTTTGTACTATCCACTCCAGCAACACAATAACACTTTCCTACTGACACTGAGACAATCACTGTTTTTCTTTACCATAGTGTCAGACCCATTCATGTGTCTGTTATATGTTGTCCCTATGTTTCTGTGATTTATGTATGTTTGTCAGTGAGGTGTATAAGTGTATAAATGTATAAGCTACTGGATGACCTGAATTTCCCACGGGATTAATAAAGTATCTATCTATCTATCTATCTATCTATCTATCTATCTATCTATCTATCTATCTATCTATCTATCTATCTATCTATCTATCTATCTATCTATCTATCTATCTATCTATCTATCTATCTATCTATCTATCTATCTATCTATCTATCTATCTATCTATCTATCTATCTATCTATCTATCTATCTATCTATCTATCTATCTATCTATCTATCTATCTATCTATCTATCTATCTATCTATCTATCTATCTATCTATCTATCCATCCATCCATCTATCTATCTATCTATCTATCTATCTATCTATCTATCTATCTATCTATCTATCTATCTATCTATCTATCTATCTATCTATCTATCTATCTATCTATCTATCTATCTATCTATCTATCTTTCTATTTATCTATCTGTCTATCTATCTATCTATCTATCTATCCATCCATCCATCCATCCATCCATCCATCCATCCATCCATCTATCTATCTATCTATCTATCTATCTATCTATCTATCTATCTATCTATCTATCTATCTATCTATCTATCTATCTATCTATCTATCTATCTATCTATCTATCTATCTATCTATCTATCTATCTATCTATCTATCTATCTATCTATCTATCTATCTATCTATCTATCTATCTATCTATCTATTTATCTATCTATCTATCTGTCTATCTATGCATCCATCCATCCATCCATCCATCCATCTATCTATCTATCTATCTATCTATCTATCTATCTATCTATCTATCTATCTATCTATCTATCTATCTATCTATCTATCTATCTATCTATCTATCTATCTATCTATCTATCTATCTATCTATCTATCTATCTATCTATCTATCTATCTATCTATCTATCTATCTATCTATCTATCTATCTATCTATCTATCTATCTATCTATCTATCTATCTATCTATCTATCTATCTATCTATCTATCTATCTATCTATCTATCTATCTATCTATCTATCTTCACTCGACTCCGTACACACACGACCACGCTGCTCGGCTGCAGGAGGTCGAGAGGTCGACTCGTTCTGTATCGCCACGGGAACGCGTCGGTTTCAGCCTCTCGTTGAAGGACGATGACAAAGACAGTCAGCGTGACTCTGGAGCCAGGAACAGGAAACCCCTCGGAACAGGAAACCCTCCTCGTCCAAGTCTCCTCTCTCCTCAGGTGAAGCTCTGTCTTTGACCCCGAGGTCGCGTCCTTGCTCCAGTTCGGACTGAGCCATGTTTGCATTTCTCTCTTTTGTCTCTGTTTTAGAAAACCAATGCATTCACATGGGAACCGCTCCTCGTGATGATGATTGTTATGATTATTCCATCCTATCCAGATTGTGACTCCGCTGGCCTCGCTGTCCCAGAAGCCTCTTTGCAAGGAAAGCAACCGTACAGAGGAAACCAGTCAGCCTGTTATTGCTGGCAGCCAATGAGGCGGCTGTGTTTTAATATTCATCCACTAAAACCCCACGTTCCACATAAATCAGAGGTGCAGAGGGGCAATACTAGACCTTTACCCACTGTTCGAAAAACCACAAGCGTCCTTGGACAGGAAGAGAAGGTGCCGAGTCGGGCGGATTGGCAGAAAGGAAAGAAACTGAGCCGCTACGTCGATAAATGAGGAGAGAGAGAAACTTTGAACTTTTCCTGTTTGAGGAGAAAAGAAAAGAAAGATGTCCTGTTCTTGATTTGGATTAATCAGACTCGTGTTTACCTTTGAGTCTGGGAGGTAATGGATGAAAACAGGTCACCTCCACGACGCTGTTGACAGACGTACAGACAGACGACTCCACGGAAATATGTTCGTACATCATGAGTCAGTGTTCGCAGGTTTCCTGATTCGTCAGAATTAGAAGAAACAAGGTTTTGCTTGGAAATAACTCGATCCTTTCATTTGTTTTGGGGATTTTTGCAGCTTTTCAGTCGTCGTTTATGACATAAAGCATAACTAATGTGTCTCTGTGTGAATTTCTCATGTGAGCCCCACATAGTGAACATAATCACATTTCCACAGATGGGCCTCGGCTGGAAACGCAGCCAGGAGCAACATTCCCGAAGGAGGTTTGAAGTTCAGCTCTCACTTCACCCAAACCCTCGGGCTGTCGTCTGAGTCCAACCTGCAAACTTCTGGGTGTCACGGCTGCTCGGGCAGAATAAAGCTGCGATGGAACAAAGTTAGATCGATGAGTAATCGGTCGTAATCTGCGATTGCATCCTCCACCGCGTGGTCGGACTCCCAGGCTGAGGCCAACAGCTGGATTCTGTCCTTCACTTCTGAAGCCAAGGCCACGATCCAGAGCAGAGGCGTAGTTAATCCTGCAGGACTAACAAATTGGCTCTTATCTGTCCTCCGGGGAATCCACTTGTCAGATCTAGCAGATAGTCCTCATGCAGCGAAATGCCAGAGCGTGCACCGTTTAAACATATAAAGCCATTAGCGTGTCACGTTGGAACACTCCAGGTCCCTGGGTCCTGTAAACCCACTTTCAGTCAGGCACAGGGATCAGCGGCCTTGGAAGCGTAAACCGGCGCCCTGACATGGATCCTGTCACCAGCTAATATGTCAGTCGGTGTATTTGTAATCCAGCTCTCAGCGCACAGACACACACTCCAGCTATTCACCGCTGACAGACGCTCGTGAAGGGAACAGAAATCTCCAGTTCAGGGTTAGGCCATGCTATAGGTTTTTTCAGCGAATCCCCAGAAGCGCACAAATATTGTGTTACACGGCGTAATTGATAAAAGCAGGTAAAGGTACAGGCTCTATATACGCTTTAGGTTTAACTTGTATATACAAGGTAATTCTGCTGGGGAGCCGGGGCCAAAGGTGTGTGGAAACACGGTGCCAGTTTCCCAAATAAACCTCCAGCTCGGTAACACCGGGACTTTCATGCACGTCTACACCAGTGGAAAAAGCACTAAGTTGTTTCTAGGTGTCCTTAAGGCCCCGGTGTCACAGGGAGTATCTGGTGTCACCTCCCCTCCTCGTTATAGAAAACCCAGATGTTTATTAGGAGATTTATAAGCAGCCGAGCAGCGGGTGTGGAGCTGACGCTGTGTAGCAGACCGTAGCTCTCAGCCCCGGCGCTCTGTTATTGCAGGTTGCTAATTCTTTCAGGAGCGTGCAGTTTGAAGAGGAGGTATACGGAGCTGAGGGAAAGTAAAAGCACCCGTGGGCCTGATAAAGTCAGAAGCAGCCTTGATCAAACCTGCGCCGGGACGCTGAGAGGATTCTTCTTCTGGTTTCTTGTTTGTTGTTTGCTCTGAAGTAGGAACAGGAGGAGGTGAATCTGTTGCCGGGTTGCCTGCCTATTCATCTGTGTGGGAACAAGCACCCTCTCGAGGACTGTTATCTGTGTAATTCTGTTAGCGAAAAGCAAGGAGGAGCGGGAGAGACGGAGAGATATTGGACAAACAACAAGAGGAGAAGAGTAAAAACCTGTGAACTCAAACGTACACACATCTAATGTGCCTCATTTATAAAGAAAGGAGAAAGTGGGGACTGTATAAGAGAAAATATAACATAAAAAGATATATATATATATATAGGACAATACATTAATATAATTCTCTGCACAGGCAGAATTTTTCACAGACGACTTTTTTGATTGATTGTTACTAACGAGCTTAACGAGTTGTGTTTATGTGTCCCAGTAAAACCAAGACAGTGACAAAGTGTTCACAGCTACAGGACACCGGGAAACTGAAGGAGAAACATGGAGTTAAAGCAACATCATGTGACTTTTACTGAGCAACAGCGCCCTCTGCAGACAAACGGGGGGATTTAATTATGTTGGGCTCCGTGTCCGGGCGAGGAAATAGTTTTAATGTAGAGACAAAATAAACTAGTTCCACTAACTGAACTGAAACGCAACTGAACGCTGGATATTACCCAGGATCCCCGGCTTTCTGATTCCTATTTGCCGCTGTGACAATTCACAAAATTTTGTTTAGGATTCTTTTTGTTTTTAAAGTTTCTTTGCTGAATATCTGAGAGAAACAGAGATATTTAGAAAAGACACTGCACTTGTTCTACACTAATTCTGAAGATGCTATTCTAAGGCGTCTGTGGTTGAGCGGGTAGAGCGGTTGTCCTCTAACCAGAAGGTCGAACAGTTCGGCGGTTTGATCCCAATCTTCCCAATCTGCATGCAGAAGGTACTGGGTAAAATAACTGAACCCTGAAAGCATGAATGTGTGGCTGGTAATAACCTGTAAGTGCTCAGAGTGGTGATCCAGACTAGAAAAGTGCTAATTAAGTTCAGACCGTTTACCATATTTAAAGATTTTAAGGTAAAAGCGTTACCTGGTGCTGCACTTAAGTGGAAAATAAAAGCTGGATTATTATTTTTTCTTCACAGAATTTGAAGCAAAGTTTATTTGATGGAAAAGTAGAAATGAGTTGGTGAAGTTTATTATGCAGCTTTTCAAGGTCCAGACTGCGGCTGTTTCTTATTGTTCTGGCAAAACATTTATCATTTGGATAATGTATAAGTTAATTCCTGTTTTATTTCTAAGCTTCTTACCTTGTGTGTCTATCGCTTAGTTCCTGTATTTGTGGTATTTCCCTCCTCTGTGATTTTCACCTGTGCTCAATCATCTCTACCTTCCTTGTGTATTTAGTCTCCTTCTCCTAAGTCTTTATGTTCAGTTTCCTCTGTGTTTCCCTTTACTGCTATTTGAGTTTTTAAGTTTTGCGTGTTTCCCTCTTGATTTCTAGTTTTAGATTTATGGACATTGTTTGCTTACCAGTGACTGTAAACCTGTTTATTTTATCATTTTTCTTTGCTTCACTTCTTTCCAAGTCTGTCATCAGCTTTTCGGTCCTGCTCGCTATAAATCAGATTTTATGTTCCTTGTTTCCCCGAAGTGATCGTGTTTGCAAGATATCCTTTCACATGTGAAATCTCCTAAAACCACATCTGCTTATAAAGAAGTTTATTACATAGTTTATGTTTCACATGTCGTAAATTCACGTTACATTTTTGTCACTTCCAACAAAAACTTTATAAATGTCCAAAAAAAAACACACGAGCATATAAATTTCACTTCCTGCTAAATTATTTATCCAATGACAAGTTCACATGTGCTTTAGCAGAGGTCGCGTTTTTACCATCTGTGTTTACGTCCGTCTAGAAAACATTAGAGAACCGGGTCTGTGCTGCGAGGAAGAGGGAGAGAACAGGGAGGTGAAGAGATGACGATGGAGAGAAGAGGAAAGAAAGAGCAACCGGAGGAGGACAGAGGAGTCATCCAGGCCTGGGGCGTATCTGCCCAGATAATGACTAAGTGAGAGGGATCAGTGTCACCGGGTGGCGAGGCTGGCAGAGGCCGGGGTTGACTCGCATGGACCAGCTGGACGATCACAGGGACAGAGACACAGACATTTGGTTGAAAGTTCAGCGTGTAAATCATTTTCAAAAGACTATCAGAGAGAAACACGGAGCAGGACTCACACACTCTGTGATGAACTGTCAGACTAACAGACCGAGGGACGGACAGACATCCTGAGTGATGGAGACGTATTCGGCGTTATCCACGATTCACGTCAGAGTCGGAGGAGGAAACAGATCAGGAGGAACGTGACTCTTATTTTTATGCGAAATTAAATAATAATCTCATCTCCTTGTAGCCAGAGGGACGAGATCGGATGTGACACAATCTCTTGACCACCTCCTCAGTGAACATGGACTAGAACAAAGAGTCACATGTTCTTAAAACTCAAAGGAGACAGCTCCTGTTTTCAGCTTCTTTCTGAACAAATACATATTTAACTCGGTCAAACTGGGACAAAAACTATTAACAAGTTTAATTTATTCCTCCTGACGTCTCCATTTCAAATACTGAAAGTCACATCAAAATGTCAGTTTAAATGTTCACATATTGGATATTTCTTTATATTTTCAATGTCAAATTGCTTTCCATTCAGTTCCATGTCTCCAGGATCTTTGGAAACCTGAGTCTTCAGAGGTTGAAGTTTCTCCGGTCCCTATACTTTTCTCTCCCTTTGTCCCCACGATGAAACTGCTCTTAGCTGCTTCTCTCTTTTGTCAGACTGATTCTCACCTCTTCTCTCTTCTCCTCCCCCTTCACTCTCTATTCACACCCACCTCTCACCTTCTCTAGTCCCTGTCCAAAGTTCAGTTGCATCCCCTCCATCCCATTATCGGAACCATTTCACCATGCAGGAGCAGCGGCCGCCCTTTCATCCCGAGCCGCTCTCTCCCGTGAACACGAGGTATAAATAGCGTTCACCTAGCATGCAGCTTTCACCGCAGCCTCACAAATGGAAACGTGTTGTCGGAAGGTGTCCTTCTCATAAACTCTCTCAAAAGGCGTCGGAGGAGTAAGTGCCACGCCACTGGCACGGTATGATTTCTTATTTTTTTCCCCGGCTACGGCTGAATTAATGATCACATTAGTCTGTGAGAGTGGCAGCTGGCTGATCGATAGCGCGCCCTAAAGGTTCCATTAGCTCTATTGTTCAATAATGACTTGTTCTTTTGCAATGCATTTAACGGGCAGTAATGCCTCGGCGCAGACCTTCCTCCCCATTAGCTCCATCCTACACCGGCCCTGCTCCAGCACACAGGTGACATATGACACAACGGGGCGGCCGGATGCCAGCAGCTTCCAGGAGTCAACGGAGTTTCCACTTTAAAGAACAGTCACGGTGTCGTTAGTTAGTTGGAAGCTGCAAAGAGACGAGTGGACGGACACGTCCCTGAGATTCTGTCAAATAATGATGCAGAAGAAATAGGAGTTTACATGCAGCCAATCAGGAGCCTCCCATGAAGGCTCCTCTGGCTCAGACTGGGCACGGCTCAAAACTCAAACCTGAGTGTCGTCATTTGGTTTATTATAGATTTTTTTAATTTAAATTACACTGATGGCTTTTAAGGAGACAAACACATATTGTCTGCTGCTTGTACGGCTCGTTAGGGAATGACGACACTTATGCTAAATCATGAATTCATCGATATGGATCCTCACTGTCAGTATATGTAAGGTGAGGTCATAATATCTGTGTGGTTAAATCATTTGAATATCAGGCTTTAGGTATTTCTTCCTCAACCGGCCTGTGTCCTCTTATATCTAAAAAGAAAGTTCAGCCAATTTACTTAAATCAATTTAAATCAGTAACACACAAAATAAAAGCTAAGAAAAGATTTTCAATAGTCATTAGTTGTGTTTGGTTCATCTATGACGTGTTTTCATTTCTGTTTTAATTGCAACTTCCAATTCTGCCCAACAGAAGTTAAAAACGAAAGACAGAAGATAACGACAGAATAATGAAATTGACTTTTGGTTCAGAAAAATAACATTTCTTAGATTTTGATCTAATTCGTGAGTCTCTTTATTCATTTATTTGTTTTTTTGCTTCTTTTGGAGGAATGAACTCAAAAGTTTGGAAATATTTCTACCACAAGTTCAATTGAATTAAGAAGTTTGTTCTACGGAAGCAACTCTTTAACTAAATCTGCATGCTGCCTTGTGTCCTGTGGTTCAAAGCAGATTAGCTTTAGGGTAATTTAAAATCAGAAGCTTCATCTATAAAAATGACTGCTGTTCATCAGAGGTAAAAAATATTGTGAAATAACATTCCAGTATAATATCCAGAAGCTGAAGCAAAGCTCAGGTGAAAGAGAAGGTTGGACATCATTCACTGGAGAAACCTAAATTACCACATCAGAGCATGAACGGCCCCAGAGGGAGAAAGTTCTCTTCATGCTGCAGTGATGAATGCAGTGTCTCCCGATCAGGACAGCGGTCGTACTGTATCTGGACACTAAGATTTATTCTATCACCTCTATTATTAGAAAATGACCAGCAGGATGTTCTACTGTTACAGTGACATCCTCATTTACTCGCAGCTGTGATTTCCAGGAGGCTAATTCGGTGCCTTTGTCAGAAGGTGATCGCTGATCTCTGCAGAGGAGAACGTCCAACTTTTCCTCTTGTTGGTCACGAGTTCCTTTATTCTGACGTGCGTCCTTTTCAAAACTGCCCACATAGCTTGGTTGTTAAACGATTTATCCACTAGAGGGCAGCAACAGTCGAGAGTTTATCACAACAACAAACTTTTCGAGGTTATAACACGAAAGTAAAAGGACGTGAAGGAAAGAAACATCATATATTCGCATGTAGTTTCTCACCAACTTGCCAAATCTGTCCTCAAAAAGTTTGGCCATTGTTGAAATGTGTTCCTCATGTCCTATGATCGTCTCATTTGAAATATTAGCTACTCTGCATTTCCACGATTTCTTATGGTACTGGTCCATTTAATTTTTTTACCGTAAACTTTCATAACGTGTCCACAGATAAAGATGAAATGAACACAGACTCCGGACAGAAGGCTACGCCCCTTTGTCCTTAACGCTAAGTTTAAACTAACTTTTATCTGTTCTTTGACTGTTCATGATATTTTTTCCTCTAGCAACAACTTTTCCAATCGTTTTGAAGCGACTTTCTTCTGTAATCTCATCCGATGGGTTTTTCTTGTATTTCGGTGTTTTTCTTTACAGCAGCACTGTGCAGTTGTGCCGGATGCACTGACACATGCACTCAGCAGGACCAGCCTCCTCCTCGGACCACTGACTGTGACTATCACAGTAGCCAGGAAAGCTTGGGGTCTGTAATGAGCTAAAAATGGACCGAGAAGGGGGGGCAGCAGATGTGGTGTCGCCATGCCTCCGCGATTCACCATCTCCAATTCAAATGCTTCCCTCACAGACATGGTGAGGGCGTCTTTGGCCGCGAAGCCGGGGATTCAGAACCAGAACAGACCGACATTATCAGAGGAGAGTTGTTAAGAAATCGTTTTAAAAACTAAACATATTTACAAGGCTTTGCAGCATCGACCTGCATGTTAATTTATCCCATTATTTATCTTTTCTTTTAATGAGAGTCGTCTTCTCTTCAGTTAAATAAATAAAGATATGTTACACAAACTAAAATACCAAGCATCGAGCCAACAAGATGCAGAACGTATCTCATCTCAATTTGAGACACTTAGCATGAATGGGTGACATCTTTCTAAAATGGGCACAAGACAATGAAACGCCATTTTTGACATTATGTTTATGACCAACATGTTTTCATTGCATACATTTACATTCTGTGAAGTAATAGCGTTTTTTATATTGTAGTTTTCCTTGTTTTCCTGTTCTACTAAAGAGTTTCATAGGAAGCGATGCAGGAGACGATGGAATGCTCAGTTCAGATCATAACTTCTGTTCTATTTCTTTCTTTTCTGTAATAAAATTTTGTGACATGATGAATCTGATCCAAAGAGAACTCCAGACATATGAAGCAGTATTTATGAAGGTGAGTTGTTGCCCCTGGAGGTCAGTGGTTAAGTGGTTAAATAATCCTTTGTCTCCTTAATGTGATCCATTATCTAAGTGGGAGCAGGACTCAGAGGAACCAGTTCCACTTGCTGCTTCCCACACACATGAACAGGATTAAAGACTCATACAGCTCCTCTGGACTCTCCGACCAAATAGATTAAGGAAAACATTAGCATCATATTTGCGTGACTCACGACAGATTTATTCACCTTCCTTTTTTCCAACGATTTTATTCGGGAAACGGCTTTTTCCTGAGGCCACTGAGGCTCAAGCGATTGAACATGGAACTTGTAGTAAATCAGTTTGGCTCTCGGCCCGGATCTGTTCCGTGGAGCTCGGCCTCCGCCCACACTTCCTCTCTGCTGTTAGATCAGGAAGAACCAGGGAGAAATTAATAAATAAAATCTCCACAGGTCTCACAAATGCAAACAAAGATTGTGCCAGCGGATATCCACACACACCTCCCACCCATGGTAATTCTCCTGTATTAACTACAGCCTGGAAACGAATGGTCGGAGTTTGACTGAATCTACAGTGTGTGTCGTGTTCTGTCAGAGACTTTGAAATTGACCTTTTGTGTCTTTGGTTGTTTTCATGTTCAACTCGTTTAGTCTGAACGCTCAGACTTTCCAGTTTAGTCCAAAACAACAGATGTGGAAGATGACTCAGCTGGAATCAAACACTTTGTTGGATTATTCAGATTCTCAGAACCAGGTGCAGGAAGTTGAGGACGTTCATTTGATGTATTTTAACTAGTTTGTGGTTCTGAGCCTGACCTGTTGTGGTGATACTGGTCGTTATACCACTCAAACCAATCACTGTCAAGTATCTGTAGACACATCCCACATCATATATATATATATTCTCTGGTGTTTTCTCAAGCCTCTGAGTAGTGATTTGCTCCCAATCCTCAGATTTGATCTCTATTTGCAAGTCACAGCCTCAAAAACTGTTAAAATCATTGGACTGGACTTGAGCATAGATGTGTATTATCTATAGATAGATGTTTATTATCTATGTAAGTGAAAAGAGACCGAATAGAGCAAGAAGACAAACCAGAGGAATGAGAGAATGAAAGAGAGGGAAAAACAAAAGGACCTAATGCACAAGTGAAGGTCATTTCATGAAGGAGGGCAGAGAATTCACTTTAAAACAAAACCTCAGAGACAAAACAGTTCAGATCATGAGTGTATGGTGTGTGTGTGTGTGTGTGTGTGTGTGTGTGTGTGTGTGTGTGTGTGTGTGTGTGTGTGTGTGTGTGTGTGTGTGTGTGTGTGTGTGTGTGTGTGTGTGTGTTCTCCCAGCCAGGCAGCAGGTGCTGGTTTGGTCCCTGCTCCAGTGAGCTGTGTCTGGGTGTCTCCGGTCCCAGCTGGGGTACAACAAGTTCTGGAGACTGTGTGTGTGTCTGTGTGTGTGTGTGTGTGTGTGTGTGTGTGTGTGCAAGGACAAGGTGACAAGGTGAGGGGAAGTGGGCTGCCATGTGGATGAGGTGATTGGATCAGCAGCATCTGAGTCCCGGGGGCTCGGCCAGGTGACTGTCACCGGGTCAGGGCTCGTCTCTCACTGTACGTTCAGCTGCTGCTCCGTGATTGGCCGCCGATCGGCGAAGTCGCCCCAAGAACTTACGGCCGAGCCAACTTCTCCTCTCGGTAATAAACAAGTGAACAAGGTGACCATGTTCGGCGTTTGCCAACATGTCTGCGCGGATCGAAAACTAATGAGCTCACAGCTGCGGGTTTCTTGGCCGGCGGTGCTACAGTCGGTTATGTGAACACATCACAGGCTGGAGAGGAAGATGGATGAAGACTCTGGATCCGGGAAGTGAAGCCAAATCTGAAAATCTCTATATTCTCTCGACTCTGTGGAGCTCTGTGATAAGAACTGACTCCACTTCTCATCTGATTTAAAAAGTCAGGAGACATTTTCCTGAGGAGTTTATGTCTCAATCGAATGTTTTCAAGTCTTCTTCTTTGCGGCTGATGTTCATTTTGTGGATTATGATCGATTCAAAAAGACCAGTCAGGCTCCAAAATGATAAACTCTGATTACGAGTTTCATTGAATTTCATCTGTTAGTGTGTTGTATGGACTTAATATGACAGTGTAATAAGATTTACATGATTAATACGTGGGCCACACACACACACACACACACACACACAGACACACATCATTTAGTGTGAAACATGGCTCATACGTAGACCCACAATGCAATAGATGTGCAATCTCAGGGTTATTTGCCAACTTGAGATGATTAAACTTGCATAAATTGTCATCAACGATATTGCAGTAAGAGAGATGTATTGTTACTTCATTGTTGCAGACGACTTCTGTGCAAAGAGCAAATTAATGACTCTGACATGACAGACATTTAAAATGACACAGCTCAGAATGTGTTAACCTGATGAGTATTTCATTGTATTTCATCTGTAAGTGTGTTGTAGTGTTTGTGCGTCTGGAGCTGGATTCCTTTAGTCAACCTTTCTGTCGAGTTCACAGCGATGTTCCTGAATCCTGCGGCTGTCAGAGCTGAGACCCTGAGTGTGTAGTTCTGTTTGTGTGACAGTGACGAGTCTAAACAACGTAAACACACATCACCGTCTCACTGCTGGAAGCTGCCGGGTCGTGTGTGAACAACAATCACTGAGGCTTACTGACTAGATATATTACACAGAATATTCCTTTAATCCCATCATCTACACCAGGGGTTTTAAACAGGTTTTGTCCCAGGGACCAGCATTCTGACTAGAAAGTAATCCGCGACCCACTGATGTGCCTACTCACACGCGTGCCTAAGGAAGTTTTAACATTTGGTTTTCCATGTTGGTTTTATTTCAAAAACCTCAAACACATAAAGAAAAATCTGTGAAAAAACAACAAAAACGGTTGATTTTCAGTGCTTAAGAATTATAAACAAAATTAAAATGCAGTTTATAGTTGTACTGCATCTCAGAACCATATGTACATCAATATATAACGTTCATGACTTAAATGTGCAGACATGTAGCTGACATGTTGAGAGAACGTTAAAGTAACGTTGATCAATAACAATCAACATAAACTGGGGCTACAACTGAAGAGGGAAGATGACAAAGTAATGCAGAATATGTCACAAATGATAATCATACAATATCACACGAGCAATTGAGGCCTACTTAAGTTTAACCTCATGATCACCAGCACCTTTATATTATTTTAGACATATTTTTCTTATTTTAGATATTTTTCACGATATTCAAGAGTAATCTGGAAATGTGTTGAAATTAGGGCTGGGCAAGTTAACTCGTTTCAATCGAGTTAACTCAAGTGATGAGTTAACTCGATTAATTATTTTATCTCGCATTAACTCAGGTTTGATTATTTATTGTTTTATTGTGAAAGTCAGGCTTTTATTTTGTGAAAGTCTGTTGCTGACTGCTGCAGAACAGGAAAAAAGAAAATAATTGGCGGATAAACAATAGAGTTAAAACGAGTTAACTTGCCCAGCCCTAGTTGAAATATCAAAGCGACTTTTGCGGACCCCCTGCAAAGCCATCGCAGACCACCAGGGGGCCGCGGACCACCGGTTGAAAACCCCTGATCTACACCAAAAAGCTCTGTGGCTTTGGACCTAAGTCCAATCAAAACCTTCTACTTGCGTTCCCTTTTTGTCTTTGGTTTGTTGTTGCAGCTTGTTGTTGGGCTGGCAGCCGGGGGGGTATCCAGGTGTGGTGCCGCCAGGCCACCAATCCAGGCATGACTCATAACAGCGTCCCCCCCCCCACCCGTCGTCCTGTCAGTCACGGCTGACAGAGGCCTCAGCGGGACACAACAGCATGGAGGGTGACAGGGTGTCAAGTTTGAAATGTGATTCCTGAGTGTGTGTGTGTGTGTGTGTGTTTGTGTGTGTGTGTGTGTGTGTGTGTGTGTGTGTGGTCCAGAAACAGCAGCACTCAGGAGGGTTGTGTGCGTGACTCAGGGAAGAAGTGCAGCATCACCGTCGGGAGAAGTGTGTGTCTGCAGACCTGCGGTGCATTATGGTTCATAAGTACACAACTGATGCGTAACCAGGGACGGAGAGAAATCATCTGGTCACTCGCAGTTTGAACGATTCCTTCTCTCCTGCTCTTGTCCTCAGACCTGTTCACTTCATCAGGAGGAAGAAGTGAAGAAGAGCGTGCTTCACTATATAATCCTGAATTTTACTGTTTTAAATATATACACAAATTAATAAGGAAACACATTATATTTGATATAAAATGTAATTTAACTTGGCTCTTTTCCTCCTTCGCCATCTCTCCTCCACCTTTATGTCTCTCTCTGTCTCATTCATTGACTCCAGTCATGTGAAAGTGATGATCTGTGTAATAAATGCACCGAGGAATCACCCATTATGAATAAAACACTCCCACTGACACCAGAGGTTTGAATCTGGTCTCACCTCTTTATTACCAGTCATCCAATCTCCTCAGACTATTATCACTCCTCCAGGACAACGCTATAGAGAACTCTCTGAACCCGTCATATTATATCTGTCACTCCTGCTTTGACATAAATGAACCGCTTATAAAAATCTCATCGATCAGTTCATTTTACACAATTTGTTGAATTTAAAAATCGCTGCCTTACCTCACGCACGCTCCTCCAGCATCGCACACTTAACATCACAATTCACAACAACAAGCAATTACACAGGCTCGTGCTATTAGCAGGAAATGTCAATCTAATTACAGCTGCTCATTGTCCATCAGGTGGAGCAGGTCTGTCCACACACTGAGACGCAGACCGTCAGAATAAAGCTTCAGGAGCTTTTCTTTGTTGAGCGTCTGAGGAGGAATTATAATCCTGACAAGGCTCTCGAGGACTTTTCCTCCCATTTTCTTTTTTCTCTTCTCCCTCGAAGCCTCAGAGTCGGGAAAATTAATTACGAGTGAAGAGCTGCGTCTGCTCATTGCACTTTGATTTTATTGTCCTGCGGAGCCTCATAACGGGAAGATGGATGGATTCTTGGTTTTTGCACGAGGACAAGATGGTTTCCACATTTAGAGAAGGGACTTAAAAAGCCCACACACACACACACACACACACACACACACACACACACACACGCAGACACACACAGTTCTCCATTGACGTACATTCATTTCCTGGGGACTTAATCTAAGCCTAACCTTATCCGAAACTTAATGTGACAGTGTAATAAGATTTACATGATTAATACGTGGGCCACACATCCACACACACTCACACAGACACACACAGACACACACACACACATACAGACACACAACATTTAGTGTGAAACATTGCTCAGTCCCACAATGCAATGCAATCTGCAACCTCAGGGTTATTTGCCAACTTGAGATGATTAAAGTTGCCTAAATTGTCATCAACGATATTGCAGTAATATTAATATTGTTAATTCACGGGAGGTTACTTCACTGTAGCAGGACGACGTCTGTGCAAAGGGCAAATTAATAACTCGTTCATTTCCTGAAGTCTTTCAGTCGCTCACACTCGATGATTCTCTAACCACAGACTGACATGACAGACATTTAAAATGACACAGCTCAGAATGTGTTAACCTGATGAGTAAGAGGTCAGTGACAGTGACAGGGGGGGTTGGGGGGGGGGGGGGCTCTGACATGTCATATCTGACAGGGACAGAAATCTGTTTGAGAATCTGCTGCTGATCTCAGTGTGTTGGGGACTCTGGCACAGATTGTGTTTCACTAATGACAGTCGTCTGTTGGACTGAGGTGAACTCGTCCAAATGTCTGAGGCTGCGAGAGGAGAGAGAGGAGAGAGAGGAGAGAGAGGAGAGAGAGAGGAGAGAGAGAGGAGAGAGGAGAGAGGAGAGAGGAGAGAGAGGAGGGAGAGAGAGAGGAGAGAGAGGAGAGAGAGGAGAGAGAGGAGAGAGAGGAGAGAGAGGAGAGAGAGAAGAGAGAGGAGAGAGAAGAGAGAGGAGAGAATGAGGAGAGAGAGGAGAGCAAAGGAGGGAGGAGAGAGGAGAGAGGAGAGAGGAGAGAGGAGAGAGGAGAGAGGAGAGAGAGAAGAGAGAGGAGGGAGAGGAGAGAGAGGAGAGAGAGGAGAGAGGAGAGAGAGAGAGAGGAGAGAGAGGAGAGAGGGGAGAGAGGAGAGAGAGGAGAGAGGAGAGAGAGGAGAGAGAGGAGAGAGAGAGGATAGAGGAGAGAGAGAGGAGAGAGAGGAGAGAGGAGAGAGGAGAGAGAGGAGAGAGGAGAGAGGAGAGAGAGAGGAGAGAGAAGAGAGAGAGAGGAGAGAGAGAGGAGAGAGAGGAGAGAGAGAGGTGTTGGAACACGGGAGCGGACGACAAAGAAAAAGAAAAGATAAGTCACACATCTTTTTCAAAGTCTGAATCTTCAGTTGAACAGCACAGTTATTAATAATACAAGATTATACTGTACCAATGTTCAGAAAATCCAAAATAAATAAATATTTTACTACTTTAAAGTACATTCGAAAAGAAAATACTCAGATTTACGATAATCTTAGAGATTCGAGTTTTTAAACATGTGAAAATCCAATTCTACATGTCAAATTCCATCTAAGATCTTTAGATTCTGGTTCATTTTTACATCTCGCCTTATATCTGCAGATGATTTATGCAATCAGCATGAAAGAAAAGTCTTGAAATGGAAAAAGTGTCTTGCAGTGAGTTTAGTGAGTTTTCTAAGACTGTTCTGACATTTACTGAGTTTACTCTTATCAGATAAAAGTCAAAACACTTGAATATTAGACTGAACTTTTTAGATTTTTTAAGTTTTCTATGGAATGCGGGTAAGGCACCTCTCAAAGCATTATGGGATTTATGGCTTAAATGAGAAAGGGAGGAGCCAAAAGGAGATGAGATGGATGGATGATAAAAGGGAAAATCAAAGGGAAACCAGTTTTCACCAGGTGCAGACAAATACTTTCTAGTGGTTTGTAGGATATTGTTTTAAATTAAAGTTTTAACAAAATATCAAGTTCTGCTTTAGTCACAAAAAGCTGCAGAAAGTCTTAAGTTGCTTATTTACACAAGGTTAAAACAGGCAACATCTGGAATCATCTGTACTTCAGAATAAAGGCAGACATTGAAAATATAAAATGGAATATCAATAAGAATGTACCGACTTTTTTCAACAAGGCCATTTCAGAATAGTTTAATTTGACAAACATTTCTGCTCCTCAAAGCTTCATTCTTCTTATCATATTATTATTTGTATCTCATGGTCTGGATTTATAATATTTGTTAAGATTGTCCTTGTTTCTGCTGCTGAACCTGACGACTACTTGAAAACTGAAAAAACGTAGAACTATAATAACCAGGACGCTCTGAGCAGCAGAGGGACAAAGCTTCTCTCTGGAACACGGACCAACCTTTTGAAAAGAGGACAGCGAGTCCTACGTAATCCTCTAAGTGAACGCAGCATAAAAGACACAACACAAGGAGCATGTGTACACGCACATCTGGAGACAAAGACTATTTAGAAAAACCCATCCTGACTGGGACCCTGGGCCGACTCCTCACGATGGAAACACTTTGCAGCGGCTCAGCCTTCACGCTGTCTCTTCATCATGAGGCCGTTGCTGTTTCTTTTTTCCAGTTCAGGGCGTGAAGAGCTGGGACCAGGTGGAGCCGAGACTTCTCACAGTGTGGAGCCACTTTCTGTCTCCTCTCGTGTCTCCTGCTCCTGACGTGGTTTCTCATCACGCTCTCTGAACCACACGCCAGCGTTTCTCTATCTCTCTGTGCTTCCTGTGCTCTGGTAAACATAGGAGGAGGCTGTTTTGCTTAGAAATCCATTTGTCCACCGCTGTTATCGTCCCCCAGACCCCATTAAACCTGGCTTTTACAGTACTGCACTTCATATTTGAGCAGAGAGAAAAAATAGAGTGGACATTTTTAAATAATTACATGACCGGCCAGAATCGTATTTGCATTTCGTGTTCCGTTGCACGTCACTCTCTTTTGTTTGGCTGCCTGCAGGTAATAAGAAAGTAAAAGTGTGGAATCACGCTGAGCTGTTTCTCATGGCGTATTCAGAGTTTGTTTTTTTTTCCGGTTAGAGAGAAAAAGCCCGTGGCAAACATCTGGCTCCCTGCACAGACCGCTTCAGTTTAAAAAGCACGGCGAGTTATTCAAATAAGAAGCCAAGCACTCTGCATTTCTGGCAGCGGCCTTCGTTCTTATTGTCGTTAGAAAGCACTCTCCTCATCGTGAAACCCCCCCCACAGCTGAAGGCGACACGCGGGTCCATCTTTGACATTCCAACGGGCGCTCAGCAGTCCCGCCTGCTTCTCCAGGCAAGATGGAGGAATAGCGGCAGAGTGGGGAAGCGCCCGGGTGATGTCAGAAGGAATTACTGAAGGGGAAGAGGCACAGAGGTAGAGAGTGTCATCTTATTATAACCTGACCCTAGGGCATCGGATTCCTACCAGCAAGAGCTCATGAGCCGGTCACTTAGGTGGAATAACACACACACACACACAGAGGGAGACAAGTATCTGATGATGAGTGTGCAACTCTGGGTAAAGTGAATAGTTGAGTTTCCCTTAAGCAAGGCACTGAACTCCACACAGAACTACTGGACACTCAGAGTCAGGATTCAAACTGCAGGGATTGGGATGGATGACAGAACAGAAAATGAGCAAATCCCATATTAAAGATGAATTATTAAACGTGTTTTTTATTGTAATGACCGGTGAAATATCAGTGTAATTATAAAGCGTCACAGGGAACCAGTTTAGTCAGTTGGCTTCACTCTGGGTTCCAATATGTCCGACCGATCTCCGGTGTGAGTCGGAGCTGCGGGCGAGCAGCTGAGAGGTGGGAGGAGGTGGGAGGAGGTGGGAGGAGGCTCCTGCATATTCATTGATCAGCGAATATCAGAAGAGGCGAATCATCGAATCACTCTGAGGCCATGAAGGGGAAAAAGAAATGGATTCAAATATGTTAATTTTGAGGAACAGATGAGTTCTTCAGGGGTGAATCGATGTCAGGACAGGAACTTTAACTCACTGAGGATATTTTTGAACTCCAATTCTGTGACTACTCCCACTTCAACATGAGTACTTGTTTTTTTTTACAGTACTGTCACTCGAGGTCAGCTTTTGTTTGCATGTAAGCTGCTTCATTGAAAACTGTATCAACCATTTTCCTGCAAGGACATCAGCAAAAAAAATACAAAAACATGAGAAACCAGTGGTCTGAGTTACACAAGCTGCTCAAGGACTTTTTGAAAGGTGAAATTATCCTTGATTATATGAGTGCAGAGGAGGAGGAGGCTTTCAGAGCAGAATGGCATTCATCAGTCTGGAGAGCGATGGGGAATGAGGAATGAGAGACAGAGGAGGAAAGGGGGGGGGGCGGGCGCTGGGTACAAATCCCTCAAAATACCTGAAAACCTTCCTTCTCTCTCTGCTTCCTATTCTCTGCTCCTCCACCTGAAACAACACTAACCTGTAACCACTAGGGATGGGGGGAAAAATCGATTCAGTTACAAATCGCGATTTTTGTGAATAAACATATATATTGGTTTATACCGGGGGGGGGATATATGGGGGGGGCAACATCACCCCAGAGCCTGTTGACCAGCTCTTGTTTTTGCACAATAATCTAAACATACCCAAGCACTAGCTTTGCATCGCCTACATGCAAACAACAAAAGCCTACTTTTTGTTTATTTCAAAGTTTATATTTTAAGTAAACTTTTATTCATTCTATTTAATTTACCTTTTATTTATTGTTTAAAAGTAGCCTAAGTGGCTTACATTTCTTAATCTGTCAGTTTGTGTGCAGTCTACAGGGGCTATACAATAATAGGGCACATTTTTATTTATGTTCTCTATTGGCTGCCCGGCAGTGATTAAGTTAATGTTAATATGTGAAATAAAACTTGTAAAGCTCTAAGTGAATTTGACTGTTGTATTTGAAGGTTTGATTCAACATTTTTCCATCGTCCAGTATTTAAAAAAAAAAAATAACCAAAAGAAATCCCAGGAAATCGTAATATCGAATCGCAATACATATCGTATCGCCACCTAAGTATCGTGATAGTATCGTATCGGGAGGTCCCTGCTGATTCCCGTCCCTAGTAACCAGTGCATCACACACACACACAATCGCTCACGTGTGTAAACTGCATGAACACAACACTCTTACATGCACAATTTCCTCTCACTGATATAAGCTCCGTTTCTTGCTATGAATCTAACCCTGCGTGCCTCCTCTCCGCCTCCTGCCATCGAGTCTGAATGACAACCAGCTCCTGCACTGCAGTGAGGCGGGGGGGCTTTGAGCCCAGAGGCCCCGGAGCTTTATCTCCGGTCGGAGAGGAACTCAGGCAGCAGCAGCAGCAGCTGATAAACCTTAAAAGCATTTGTGTGCACACAGATCTGCACACAAACACACAACCGAGACTCGCACACGCTCACGGCAGCATGATGGAATAAATTCACCACGGTCGTGCCGGGTGGAATTATAAAATAACATCCATGGCCGGGTGCATGGCTACAATGGAAAGATAATAGCACTTCTTCTTCTCTGCTGGTGATTTACGATCACGCCGGGGACTCTCAGGGATGTTGGTTTGACAATGCTGTTTTATTTTCATTAGAGTGTCGGGCGCTGAAGAGGACTCCGGACGTGTGTTCGCACACGCAGAATACCAACAACGTTCATTTCCTCCCGCCCGTGCACCGGGTTGGACACGATGATTAATTGCAGATGAAACCGTTTCCAGTTCACGTGGACGCATCAGGCGAGCTTAACTCCGGACGGGAAATTCCCATCCTGTCCACTCATGCACAAACACACGAGTCCATTCGAGCTGTTGCACCGAGATGAGAAAAAGGCCGAGTTGCATTTAGAATTTAGATGAAAATAACGGTTTTCTGTAATTTCTTTTTTCCGCGAGCGTCACAACATCAACCGGTTTCGAATGTGTTTCTGTGGCCACAGGAAGCAGCGAAGAGGAAGTGCAACACCACCACTCGCTCTCCTACTTCCACGGATCCCGAGGTGCATGTAATTGAAACTCGTCCCACTTTTATGTGAGTAATAAGAGACTGGAGTAATTTCCGACCTGCTCCCGCTCCCCGGCTCTCACAGCGGCTCCTCGTCATTAGTCATGAATCCGCCTGAGTCCTCTGATGGAAACGCAGCCGGCGCTGTGGCTGAGGGGCCGACCCGGTGGACCCGGTGGACCAGGGACCGGCCAACACCAGCAGGAAGTAGAACCGGGTTCATGAGGTGTTGCTGGACGGGGACAACAGGTTTCTGCTCGTGAGGTCACTTCCCTCTTCATCTCTGCCATCACTGGTTCGTGGTTTTGGTAATAGGTGCATTCATGACTCTTCCACCTTGCTGGCATTTTGCTATTAAGTTGAAATTATCCCCTGAGGTACGTGTGGGAGATTTTATTTGCCATAAAAGCTTTAAGCCAATCTCTGAAAAGTACTTTCTCAACCTCAACACCCAGTAAGTACTTCATATGGTGGTTGGGTCCACTGGTTTCAAACCAAGTGTTTGCAGCCATCAAAACCCTTGTTTGAGAAATGGACCAAACTAAAAAAGACAGTTTAATAAATGTTCTCAAAGATGGTAGGTTCATTTTAACAATAAGTTTGGTTGTAATTAGTTATCTGATGCAATAAAAACGAGGTGAAAAAGACGGATTTCAGGTTTATTTTCTGTTCACAGGGAAGAAGATGTGTCCCAACTTTCTGACAAAGGAATCAGTTTAGATGCTGATATAGTCGACAGACAAAGTTCAGGAAGGTTAAATTTTGAATCAGTTACGTTTAGAAAACAATTAAAACATGTTAATTGCTTCACATTCTAACAGACGACCTTTAAAATCTTTGTTTGAGTTGTTTAGACATTTTAAATCCTCAATAAGAGGTGAATAAATGTACAGGGACGACAAAATGAGACGTCTGGACTTCCTGTCAATATTTCAGTCTCATGTTTAACACACAGAAAGTTGTGTTATTGGACCGCTACAGTTGTGAGTTCTGTTTTGTCACGTACGTGTGCAATTTGCTGCTAATAAACACAACCTGGACCCTTTCATGACGAAGATGAGGCAATTATATTTCCTCCAGTCTGAGAAACACTATAGATGCAGAAGCTTAACTTAAAAAAAGACCAAAAAACAAATAATTTAAAAACAATTATAGCCGTAATTATTATTCTCTGCCTCACAAATGGCTTAATGGTGTTTTTTAACAACACAGTTCAGTAATTGTCGTGTCCAGCGCTGTGCACTGCAGAGTTGTGTTGTGACACAATGTGCTGAGTCTCAGTCGTCTTGACTTTGTTCTCCTGCTCGACGACGACACTTCAGCACAAAGGAGGCTGTGGTTCTGCTCTGAACATCGAAAACAAGTCAAAAGCCGTCAGATTTTCATCCTCACGTTTCCTCCGAGTGACACTTCTGTAGCCGCGTGAACAAGAAACACAAAAATACCTTTGTCTTCAATTTGAAAACAAACAACAACGCAAAATAAAAGGAGGATTTCAATCAGCGCAGAAGTGAATAAAAGAGGAACTGAATAAAACATGAGTGAGTCAAACATGTCAGCTTATTATTATTATCATTTTGACTTTTTAACATGTTTTGTCAGATGCCGTTGTCGTGAAACATCACAAACACACAGCCACTAAGGCAACAATCGAATCCCTCAGCATGTGCCACAGAAACCCATTTCCCCGTAATTAGTTATCAGCCAATAGAACGACGGCGAGATCGAAGAGCAAGAAACAGGAAGAGCCAGGGGATAGTTTTTTACGATTGTGTGAAACAGTTATACGAGAGAAATAAGAATAACATATCTGCGATGTATTCAAAGGTCCCCAGGAGTGTCCAATTAGACAGATATGAAGCTGAGCATATTTAGAGGTAACAGCCTGTGACACGCCGCCACCTTCTGTCTCGTGAAAACCAGGAGAAAAAAGGTGTGAAACAAACAGCCAATTAATTTAATTGGATCTTTTTACTCTGTCGGGTAAAATCTGTCTTATTTACTCCTTTTTTTTGTAGCCTGAAAATACAGGAATGCAAATCAAATGGAATCATTTCTCTTTATCGTTTTGTTTAACTGCAGTGCTACCTAAGGACACCTGAGCGATGTACCTTCTTTATTCTTAAGGTATAAAGTTTGTTGAGTTAAGACAAGGTGATAAAGTGATAGAGTGATAAAGAAAGTTTATTGGAAAGAAACAAGCATCATTAGCAAAAGGGAGAATAAACATAATTACGGCAAAACAAAGTAATTAATGTTGATGTTTTACTTTGAAAACACACAACATGGTGATAAGATGTGAACATAAGATATAACTCATATATTAAAAGTGAAATAACTTTCCTTTATCACAAAGGTCAGTGATCATTTGTACAAGTGCTGACACGGGATGAGTTTTCTGTCCCAACTGTTTGGATTAGAGTTCTTTTATTAACCTTTATGGGTCAGCTACTTGAATCAATAATGAAACAGTGAGTTGATTAAATCAAACAGAGGGACGCAGCTGTCAAGTCGTATCATTTCCTATGGATCTGAATTCACAGGGGAAATCACAGAGGGTGAAACCAGCGCTCTGTGTCTCACGACCTGCGGACGTCAAAACAAACCTCGATGACCGAACAATAATTGTGAAAATGCGCTCGTCGGAAAAAGCAGGATTTTTTTTTTCCCTTTCACTGAAATAATTGCATTTGCAGATGTGAGAATTTGACAGCGGCAAAGACTACATTGATTTAACCTCTGGTTGTAGAGAATTAGAGCCGACGTCTGTGGAGAGTTTAAAACAAATGAAGTGAGTCGAGCTGTGTTTGCCAGAAGTTTAATTTCTCAGTTCTGGATCAGAATTATGACCAGAAACGTGCCAACTTCAATTTCTGTACTGGTTCTGGTGTCATTGGGGGTAAGTTGATGTTTTTACCAGTACTGTATGGACCTTGCAGACTTTTAAAGATTCCCTTCCTTTTCCTCAAGAGCAGGTCAAAGTTTTCCCATATCCAGTATGCATTTTGCATTTCACTTTTTATATCTTTTATCATTTATATATTTTTATATATATATTGTTTTTTATTGTTTTTCTTATGTGTGTTGTATTTATTGTGTTTTTATGTTTCTATGATCATTGTATGCACCAATAACCAGAGCAAATTCCAGGTAGGTGTAAACCTATTTGGCATTAAATACCTTCTGATTCTGATATCTCAATATACTTGATAGATAAGCAAAAAGTCATGTTCCCCAAACAAAAATATTTCCATAATCGTCCCCAGTATCAATCAATCAAGTTTTATTTGTATAGCCCACATTCACAAATCACAATTCGTCTCATGGGGCTTTAACATGGTGAGACATCCTCTGTCCTTAACCCTCAACAAGAGTCAGGACAAACTACTAAAAACCCTTTTCACAGGTAAAAATATGTAGAAACCTCAGAGAGACACATGTGAGGATCCCTCTCCCAGGACGGACAGAAGTGCAATAGATGTCAAGTGTTAAGAAAACATCATCTATTATAGTAGGGGAGTACTAGTAGAGGACTTTATAACAACCCTTTGTTAACACTCATAGTTTAGTTTGGGGATTTCTTGACTTTGAGGATTCTTTGGGTTTCTGTTTCAAGGGCCCGAAATCCAACCTCATCATTCCAATCAGGGACATATTGTGCATATACATAAATGAGAGTGATGAAGTAAAGGTCAAGTACAAACCAAACCCCCATCCCACACACATTAGGATATTCTGACCTCTAAATATTATAAACTATTGGCAGAATGCTTGTATCATGGGCCATGTTTCCAATTATGATGTCTGTGCAGCCTCTTGGATTTAAGGGGGTTGTCACAGATTTGTTGTTTCCGAGGACTGAAGTGATCAACCGCTCTCTGGGGTCTTCTCTCAGCTCAGGGCTCCGAGCGATGTTCTGCTTTACCTCGTTCCAAAGCCCCAGGTACAGTCCTGACAGATGGGCTCCCAGTTCGAGCTCCTCAGACTGGTTTGGTGTTTAACAC
This sequence comes from Limanda limanda, assembly GCF_963576545.1. Taxonomy (NCBI): domain Eukaryota; kingdom Metazoa; phylum Chordata; class Actinopteri; order Pleuronectiformes; family Pleuronectidae; genus Limanda; species Limanda limanda. Next base: position 3,455,257 of record NC_083636.1, read on the forward strand.
ATTACAACCAGTTTTCTGTCAATTCGCCCTCTGGCCTTGGAATCTTCCTTTCTAACCCTTCAGGTGTTTTTTCACATCTCAGGTTCACAGGTATGTAATTCAGTGTGTTGGAGGCTCTGTAGCATGTTCATTCAGATCTGAATAAATTAACACCATCAAATTAAACTCATTGTACTTTCAAATTTCTCTCAGCTCAACAAAGGTGATGTCTCTGCTATTTGCATTTTATTTTTTGGTGTCAAAAACCAAACACACAATGATTGTGCTAACGCTCCCATTGAAGATAAATAACACAACTCAAATCCTGAGAATATGATACAGGAATTAAATTTATTAAATAAAACCTGTTTAAGTTTTGGTAGACTAGTTTATTTTGAATTTTATGGTTAAGCCAACGGAAACACGCCAGCATAGCAAGTCTGGATTGTAAATATGGAAATGTTCAGATTGAGAAATCAACAAGTTTCTAAATTTTTGATATAATCTCTCTGAATTCACAAATTACAGTAGGTGTTTTTTTTTCGGTATTTCAAACTCACGGAAGACAGTTTTTAAATTCTAGACTTTTGAATTACCAGTATACCAACATTCATGGTTAATGCAGTAAACAGCACAAAGAGAGAGTGTTTGAGACAGAGGCTGAAAAGAGGAGCTGCAGCGATGGACAGTCTGAGGCAAAGTGATGTCTTTTCCAAACAAGTATGAAAAACTCTACAAGTCATAACACCAGTTAAAACTATCTCCCTGAGTATGAGCAGAACATGTCTCCTTTGAGATGATGAATGATTAGCACGTCTGTAAATAAACATGTTTCCACCTTGTCGCTCATCCAAGGTCGTGGCACTTTGAGTGTTTTCTCTCCTCCCCCCCGCTCGTTGCGTCAGCGTTCGCATGGAAACAGAAGAGAAATCGAGACGAGCCTGAGCAGATCAATTCAACAGGCAACACGTGTCCAGGGAGAGTTTCACTGGAGACTTTGATTTGAGATAAGATTGATAACGTGCCAAACGGTGGATGAGACACTATTAATCTGAGCCTTTGGCCTTAAATTGCCTGTCACAGCTGGATCCCAGCGACGCACAGGCAGATACTGAGGTTCTGGTTTCAGATCCTGGATCAGAAGTTACCTAGTTACAGACCAGCAGGACACAAGAACATCTTTAACTCCTGGCTGCTGATCAGAGGTTTATTCTCCCTGGTGCTGTTGTTTCTGATGAACACTGAGATGATGTCACTCTGCTCCTGAGACGCTGCTCAGCTCGAACCCTTCACCTTCCCTATACGTGACGTCACCCTTTTGAAATCACTTCTTATTACACGTGATGAAACTTTAATATCGCCCCGAGGGAGAAGCTGAGAGGATGAAAGTATCAGATCATTTCCTGCCTCTGTGATCAGGAGAGAAACCGAGGAGATGATGAAAACATGAATTAAGGATGAAATAACAGGGATTTAATGGCGATATTTAAAGATGATGAATTATTAACATTAATTATATAATATTAGCGCTTGATTGGCCTCGTTGGCTTTGTCAAATACTTTTGATGGATTAGGTGAATATATAACAAGTCAGTGAACTACCAAACTAGTTTTAATCCAGCTGCTGTTGTATGATGTAACTTTCAGGAACAATATATTGTATATTTCACTTTATGACAGCGGTGCTCAACCAGCTCTGGAGGTTTGTTGCTGTCTCACAAACAACCTGTTTGACGACGATGCCCTTTACAACTCACAGGCTGAGTGGAGTGGAGGGCTGGGACACGACTCATCACATGCATGGATCCTGTTGTTGAGATGTCTGGAATATATGAAGAATCTCCAGGCGTCTGGAAACGTCTCCCCTGGCGGCTCAGCCTCACTTCGCTGGAGCTCGTTTACAGCGGGAAGGCGAGCGGGTCGTATTAAAGGAGGATTGTTAGAGATGCAGCTGGCGTCTGATGGGAAGTAACAACAGTTAAACAACACTTCACTTCGACCCATTACATCCCACACAACTCCGAGGACCGGGGCGATGTAATGAGAGCGACGTGGAGCCGGAGAGAAGCTCGCTCCATTTTTATTTATGAGCAGATCCGTGAAAAACCCAGTGAGCAACGGAGCCATTAGAATAGAAAGAGCCAGGGCTGGTTTAGAGGCCTAATGGCAAAAGCCAATGTAATGTTACATTAGCGTTTCAATTTAATAAAGAAGAGTGGTTGAAAGCTTTTGCCATGTGCCAATTACTTCCAGGCCTGCTGGTCAGCTCGCTGTAATTGAAGGTAATTGTCCAGCCGGTGGGGACGATCAGGAAGTGCAACGCGCCATCGGGCCGCTCCAGATTACAGTCTTCATCTGCACAACCTGACAGGCAACACGTCAAGTCATTCACTTTCTTTGGCTGCTCCTGCTACTTCCCTCAGCCCGGGAACAAACTAAATTGTGCACCAGCGAGATCTGTAAGTGACGTAGAACCCTCCGTTTTCAATTAAGCTCCACAGTGGTCTCACAAATTACGCTCACTGCTCGACTCTTCCTGTTTCTGTCCTCAATCTCTTCATCACTGTCATTCCACTTGTAATGTTTCCTCTTCTCTCTCTCCATCTTCCCATGCCTCTTTTCATCCTGCTATCCTGCTTCTTATTCTCCCTGCTGCACGACTGCATCCTCCTCTAGACCAGGGGTTTTCAACTGGTTTTGTCCCAGGGACCATTCTGACTAGAAAGTAATCCGCGGACCACTGATGTGCCTACGTGTGTGTGTGTGTGTGCATGTGGATAGAAGGAAGTTTTAACATCTGGTTTTCCATGTTGGTTTTATTTAAAAACCTCAAACAAATCTAGAAAAATCTGTGTAAAAAAACAACAAAAACGGTTGATTTTCAGTGCTTAAGTATTGAAAACAAAATTCAAATGCAGTTTGTAGTTGTACTGCATCTCAGAACCATATGTACATCAATATATAACGTTCATGACTTAAATGTACAAACATGTAGCTGACATGTTGAGAGAACGTTAAAGTAACGGTGATCAATAACAATCAACATAAACTGGGGCTACAACTGAAGAGGGAAGATGACAAAGTAATGCAGAATATGTCACAAATGAAACTCATACAATATCACACGTGCAATTGAGGCCTATACTTAAGTTTAACCTTATGATCACCAGCACCTTTATAATATTTTAGACATATTTTTCTCATTTTAGATATTTTTCACGATATTTAAGAGTAATCTGGAAATGTGTTGAAATATCAAAGCGAATTTCGCCGACCCTCTGCAATACCGTCGCGGTCCACCAGGGGGCCGCGGACCCCGCGGTTGAAAACCCTGCTCTAGACCCTCAAAAATAGTTTCTCCACCTTTCTTTACTTTCCCCCTTTTTAATCTCTTCATTTTCACTTTTCACCCCTACCGTTTCCCCTGGTCTCTGCCCGTGAGAGCTGGAATATCACGTCCCGCTGACTGACCCGATAATTACAGTGTCCACTCTGTCCTCTCATAATGAGGGATATATATTTAGAGAACAGATTTTTGCACCAGGAGGGAGCTGCCTCAAATGAGTTCAAGTATCTCAGGGTCTTGCTCAGGAGTGTGGGTAATACGGATCATGAAGTCAGGGGATGAGTGGGTTCAGAGTTTGAAGTTGATGTTAAACCCGACTTTTGTGCTGAGCAGAATTTCTTTTATGAAGCCATATCTAGATCTTACCTAGTCCCCGAACTCCCCCAAAAAGGTGACACTACCTTCCCCCTCGTCACTCTCTGAGCCCCTCACCTCCACTAATACTTTTATATATTAATAAATATATTAGCATGCTGATTGAGGATTGTTCATCTGTTCATCTAGCCTATTTCCATTCATTTATCCATCAATTGTAAAATATGTTTACAGACGATTCCAATTGTTTGGCTAACTATTGATATCTCTGGCATTGCATTAGTGTTTTTTTACAAACTTTTTTCTCATCTTATTCTACAGAACAATGCCACGTGCACTCTCTCATGTGTGGAGATATTTCACCCCATCCAATGTAGAAGGAAAGGCTGTGTACATTTGCAAATACTGTGCAAAGACCTATGTTAAGAATGACACAACGATGCAGAAGCATATAGTCAAGTGCCCAAAGTTTCCTCAGGGCTCAAATCAGCCTATGACAAAACAAAATGTTTATATTTATATCTGTATATGACAAGGTAAATACAGTTAGTGTAAATTATCCACAAAATTTCCAGTTTATTCCCGTTAATTCCCGTTAATTCCCGTATTTTCCCATGGAAAGTTTCCAACTTTGAATATTCCCGGAATTTTGCAACCCTATATATAACACACATTTACTTTAGAAGAAATAAACACTGGGTTTAATCCAGGCCTGAGAAGAGAGTTTGAATGTCAGCACAGCAGGTGGAGATCTGCTCAGGATATGAAGCTTCCACGGGTCACGTATGAACTCTCTGCAGTTTTCACTTCTCTGAGAAAGAAGCAATATTCTGCCAGAGATGTTAAAACTTCTGCCTACGATCATGAATCAGATTACTTTGACTAAAGGAAGCTGCTGATCATCCATCACTCTGATTTTATATAAAACAAATGTAAGGCCTCAACAACAATCAGACCTATTTCATCTAACTTATTTGTGTGTTTCACGGAGAACATCAAGGGATTGTTCTGCGCCTCAGAATCTAAATGACCCTGTAAACGTAAAAATTCAAGTTAAACCCCAGTAGAGAACAGTAGGTGGCTTCAGGCTGGTTTCAATCTGGAAGATATTGTGCAGATCAACACACTTTGAAGCGCATCCCTCCAGCCTGGAACCTCCAACGCCTTTATTTGCACTGCAAGGGCCGAGCTAACGTTGTGATTTTCTTTTAGTGAGCGTCTCCATCGCAGGAGGCGGTGAGAAGTGGGAAAATTTGATTGCATGAAGCAACACTGGCACTGAAAGATTTCTCTCCCTCATCGGCCCGTGGGGGGTGTCCTCATGTATCTGTGGGGGACGGATTTTGGGCTTTTATTGTTGAATTTGAATGGATTCACAGAGAGAAGTGAAGCCTTGAAAGAGGGACTCTCCCCTCAGAGAGAAATGCTTTCTGCAGCTCGCAGGTTTTGGTGTTCTGAGGGAAATGGCTGCATTGATTTCACCGGGCCTGAGTGAATACCGGGTCCGGTCCCATGTGGTCGGTCCCTGTCCCGCCGCTTTCAACGCCATTCTCCCTGTCCGGTCGTATCTGCATGCTTCCTGACTGGAATTAGCCCAACGTGTCAGGATCGGTGGAATTAGATGGACCCAGGATCGGAGGTAGTTAACAAAAAGAGTATTTAATATAAAAGAGGCTTAAACTAGACAAACACAAAACACTAAAGGAGTTAAACACAAAACTAGAAAGTCAAGAACACGAGGACCAAAACACAAGGAAGCTTACACAAGGCTCAGGAGATCAGGACAACACCAAGAAACACAGCAGGAAAAACCATAGATATCATAATAAAGACTAGATGTCTCGTCTGCGTTGCCGGCCAACGGAGACGAATGTCTGCACATGGCGGCCATCTTGCTACAGGGCAGCTCGCTCACCCATAACATTGTGTTGGTAGTGGTAAATAACCATAACTTGCTCAATTTTCAACCGATTTTTAAACGGTTTGGTTTGTTATAAACGTCAGACATGTAGATATGACACTGCATACTTATGAATAATTATGTTATTTTCTAAAAAAAATGAATAATTTATGCAGTGTCATAACTACATCTCTGACGTTTATAACAAACCAGATTGTTTAAAAATCGGTTGACAATTGAGCAAGTTATGGTTATTTACCACTACAACACAATGTTATGGGTGAGCGAGATGCCCCGTAGCAAGATGGCCGACATGTGCGGACGTCCGGCTCCATCGAACAAGACATCTAGCCTTTATATATGATATCTATGGGAAAAACAGACAATCCGACAGAGGACAAAGGGAAGGACAGAGGGTTAAATACACACATGTAACACATGAGGACAGGGCTGACAATCAAGGACAGGAAGTGAAGACGGAAATAACACACAAGGAACAGAGACTACAAAATAAAACAGGAAACAGAAACAGAGTGTGCAAACATGAAAACAACTAGAACTCACACCACAGAGATTTACTAAAACAGAAAACACTTTACAATTAAACTTAAACATAGACTAAAGTGCCAGATTGTGACACAACGTGACGACGGATGAGTCACCAGGTCTCAGACACCTCACCTGGAAGCAGAGTGCGGAGATAAAAACACAAACATGAATTGTTATTATTATTATTATTATTATCCCATCTCCCGTTTCTCAAATCGGCCCCGAGCATCCAGCCTCTCTTCCCCTGAGGGTTGTCAATAGAGGAGCCGAGAGCGGGCAAATCTGTCTGTTTATATACATCACATCAAGAGCAAATATTAATTATTAATGCTCAATTTCCTAGCAGTGGGCCATCCCTACAATGCATTTATCCTCTGCAAATAGCAATGTCACGCCAACTCTGGGGAGAGGCGTCAGCTCCAATGTTATGAATAACTTGATCAAATTACACGGAGTCGCGAGAGGGGAATAATAAGGCTGCTGCTGCGGTGCTCGGGCCCGGCCAGGTGACGGCACCCGGCCAGACACCATGCCTGGAACCAAATGAAGCTGTTAGTGAATGCTACAGGTCGTTCGGAGGTGCACCCCCCCCCCCAGGGGCTCGCCATCTGCTGACATATGAAATATCATGACAGACAAAACTGAAGCACTAATTATTTTAAACAGAAGTTGGACTTAATGATCCATTTTACTGGGAATTAAACTTTAACCAGCGGGTTCAAGTATTCATGGCTCTTTTCTGTTCTTGTATAAGCAAATGCATTCTTTCATTTAATTATTTTTATCGAGTTTCTCTTAAAACAAACCAAAACAAAAAATCGAACAAATACGTCCACTGCAGCCCGACTCTCATCCACCTCTGCTCCGTGTCGGGGGAAAAGCTGAAATCATTATGTTTCAGCAAAAATATTCCACTCAAACTTTTTTCTTCCCAGCTCACTAATTCAATTATAAATCCAATATCTTTTCGCCCTATGCCAAATGTCAAGCTGGGCCTGAGTTAATCCTGAGATGTGCAGAATCCGTTGGTTTTGGCCACAGAGGCGTGGACGGAGACACGCTGGGTTACAGCCCGGCTCTGGTTCTGGTTCTGGTTCTGCATGCGGATCGATAGAATCATTATCAACCTTCCACATCTGACCTGACACAAGGTCAACCAGGGCGAGAGCCGTACTGTACACATACTGTACTCCTCACCCGTCCTCTCACAACGTCCCTGTGCAAACAGGAAACATAACATACGACTTCTACCACCAGAGCAGGCCGAGTGTTTAGAATTACTCCCTCGGAATGAGCCCTGACAAAAACAATATTTACAGTAGAAAATCAAAAGATGGTTTTCAAAAAAAAGCGTTTCCGTGCTCGCCGGCCTGGACTGAAAGGAACGCTTTGTTCTGAAGCAGATCCAAACACCTGTTAATAAAGCTCTAAGAGAGCTCGCTTGTCAAAGAGCATCTCATTAATCATCAAAGATATTTGCTAAAGGATTTCAGTCATCGCCCGGGTTCTGCCTCACTAATCTCTGTCTCATATTTATCACAAGTATATCACCAAGGAGCCTGTGAGGCTTAACATCGGGCTGGAGTGAGTTTGCCGTTTATTTTAGTAGGAATATAATATATATATATGAATAACTATCACCACAAATGGAAAACTCTCATTAATTAAAAGGTATGAGCGTGATATGTTCTCGGAAGGTATAAGGTCACAGCCCACACACGGAATATAAACTGTAACTAAACCTGGAATATCAGAAATAAGTAGTTCATCATGTTTGCATCTGTAGAATATATACATCCAGATTTACAGTTCGGGGTCAGAATGTTGGATCTACATCATAGACTATAAGTTAAGAACGACTTATGATTGTAAAGAAATTATGCAAAAATATCTTAGATACGGGAACCAACATTAAAATGAGAGAAAACATATTTGTCAAATACTGCAGCCGGCCACCAGGGGAGCAAACCAGATGATTTGGCTTTATATACAGTCTATGGTTTTCTATACAGCAAGTCCCCTTTCATAATTTCTTTATATAATGACAATTTCAAAATGCTTTATCTACACTGCATTGACTTTATTGAATTCCCTGAACCTTAACTCTTGGCCTGAACCAAACTTTACACTAGCCTTAAGTCTTTTAAAACTTCATTAGAGCAATTAAACTAGATGAAATTGAACTCATATAATATTGCATTATAATAATTATTGTCTGGTTTTTCAATAGTGAAATTTGAGAGAGTCTCGCCTCAGGGACAAAAGCTTCAACCTGGTCCTGCAACTTTAAATTAACAGAGTTAAGAACTAGGAAATTAATTATTCAAAGTGTGTTATTGATTTTCTTTTGAACAGTTTATTTGTTCTGCTTAGTTTTCGCTCTATTTGTTATATTACATTTGTAATAATTGTCTATCTCGTTCATGTAACAAGTTTTATTTTTTTTGAGATGTATCTTACATTAAAAGGACACTAATAAATAAATAAATATCAATAAAGAATTCGGTTCTGTGGAGTCTCACCTGAGCCGAGACAGCAGACCTGAGATCCTTTAATCCTCGCCGATCGTGACCTCTTGACCTTTGCGTTGAGCCACGGCCTGCTGACTCGGCTAATTATCTGCGAACACGTGCCCGAGACAGAGAAGACGGATGACAGAGTCCCGTCCTCATTGTTTAAGACTCTGTCCCCCTGATGATGTCCCACTCCTCATTGTTATTCATGAGCCGTCTCCACACGTGTGAAGATGCTTTATTGCTGCTCTGCCTCTCGGCTGCAACGACTCTGTGATGAGGCTGCGGAGCCGCGAGTCAAGTTCAGAGAGTAATTTGCCTGAGTGTTATTTCAAGGGAGTGAAATGGCTTCTCATCACTGGGCCTTTCCCCCCCCAGTACCGCCGGGCCGGCAAGCGTGTGCCTGTCGCTCACAGAACCACGATGAGGCGGCTGTTTAACACGTGTTTACACACACACACACACAAACACACAGATACAGCCTGACTGATGCGTCATGTCTTCATACACAACTACAGCAGGAACATCAGAATCAGAATCAGATTTCTTTTTATTGTCACGTATATTTGCATATATTGGAAATTGCCATGGTGTGGTTGGTGCACTGTACAAACAAACAAAAAAACAATATATACAGTAAGACAGTCATCCTCCAACCTGAGGGTCGGTAGCTCGAATCCCGAGGTGTCCCTGGAGATGCTGAATCCAAAATGGCCGCTCGTAGATGTTCAACACACTAATTGGAAATTGCTTTGGATAAAAGCGTCAGTTACATGACATGTAAATATAGCTTACATGTAAAATTCAATCAACATTTACTATTATTATTATATATACTGTTGCTGCCATTATTACCATATACTGCTATTATATTGGTATAATTACTATCATATATAAATATATATTATGTTATATTATATACTATATATACTGTACTATTTTTATATACTGTCTACCAATAACATTACCATCATATCATCAGTACTATTACCATCATCTTGCCACTGCACCTTATCTACCTATTTATCTTGTGTTTCTGTTTTCATTCTTTCTACCTCAATATTTTTTATTTTATTCTATTGTATTGTATTTTATTGTATCTATCTATCTATCTATCTATCTATCTATCTATCTATCTATCTATCTATCTATCTATCTATCTATCTATCTATCTATCTATCTATCTATCTATCTATCTATCTATCTATCTATCTATCTATCTATCTATCTATCTATCTATCTATCTATCTATCTATCTATCTATCTATCTATCTATCTATCTATCTATCTATCCATCTATCCATCTATCCATCCATCTATCTATCTATCTATCTATCTATCTATCTATCTATCTATCTATCTATCTATCTATCTATCTATCTATCTATCTATCTATCTATCTATCTATCTATCTATCTATCTATCTATCTATCTATCTATCTATCTATCTATCTATCTATCTATCTATCTATCTATCTATCTATATCTATCTATCTATCTATCTATCTATCTATCTATCTATCTATCTATCTATCTATCTATCTATCTATGTCAATTTTACTGATGATTTGATGTGTTTTTCAAGTTTCACAACTAAATCCATGTGTAGAGAAATGTATATATGTGTGGATGAGTCAAACTTGTACTTTGACTTGGTTTGGTTTGGTTTGGTCAGTGTTTCATCTACTATAATAGCAGAGTTCATGATCTATAACTCATCAGCCAGCAGAAAGAAATCGAGAGGTTTGTCCACAACGTTACATCTACGTCCGGAAATAACCTTAAAGCGTTGAATAATCGTACAGTTCGGACGGTTAATTCAGTAAAAGTGAGATCATCTGTCGGCTGCAGGTCAACAACACAAACAGATCGACTCTCACCTCCTGTGATACGACACCAGCACCAGGGTCACGAGCAGCTCAGGAGAACGAATGGTGTTTCCTCACTGACCCGTCGTGGCTGGAGTCAGACGGAGCGGTGGCAGGACAACAGAAAGAAAATGCAGCGCGGCAGAAAGTCGAAAGAAAGAGAGAAAGAAAAGGAAAAGCATGTCAATGAAATCGCATAATTGCACCACAGGGAATTTTAATCAATTAGAACTGCAGAGCTAATTAAAGGCGGCATTGTGTTTACTGACTCAGAGTGAAGAGCTCAGGGGGGAGCAAACACACACACACACAAACACACACACACACACACACACACACACACACACACACACACACACTTCCTGTTGACTGAAATGTGGCACATATTGAACCATACACTTGTCTGTCATGTGCTCAATCCTGACTCACACTAGTTTGTCACTTCCTTGCATTGGAGGTTTCACCCAAAAGCTTTAAATATGTAAAGAAAAACAACACACACACAGACACACCAACAGACACACACATTAACACAAGCTGCTCTTGGACTGAACTCCATATGAACACATTTTCCTGTAATTTGCCAGAGGGGCTGGATGTGAGAACACAAATGTCAGTTGCTCCAGACATTTTCCAGAACCTTTCCTGTCAGTCCTTATTAAAATGTCCACAAAATGTCCAATTGACGCCAGAAGAACACAAATATCTCAGGATGAAGAAGAGGAGCCATGCACGTGGAAGACGAAGACGTACACTTGTAAAGATGTCGAGATTCTAGAGCTTTCTGTGATAAGGTTAAACAAAAACATACTTTCTGCCATGGAATGTATACGTCATGTTCTGCCTCTTATAACTGAACGCCATCGCTCATCCACACAGTTTCCTGTTTCATGAATATCTAATTCTATGTCCAGTGTCCAGACCCCATTTGTTGGACTCATCTGACTCAGCAAACTCGGGAAATGTCCCGAAAAATGGGGACCAGACATTTTCTGTAGTTCATGTTTGAAATCAGCTTCTCACACACACACACACACACACACACACACACACACACACACACACACACACACACACACAGACACTAACACAAGCTGCTCTTGGACCGAACTCCACAGCTGATAATGGATTCTAACTGGCGGCGGTGGACAGTGACTGTGGATTATAGTGGATCCCATCCTGATGCTGGATCGTGGTCTTGCTGCTGGCCAGAGACTGTGATTGCAGCGGGACTGCCTGACACATAGTATTGAAAAATGTTTAGCCTAATGGATGCTGCTAAAAATCCTGATGATGTTTTCTTACACCTGACATCTATTGCACTTCTGTCCGTCCTGAGAGAGGGATCCTCACATGTGTCTCTCTGAGGTTTCTACATATTTTTACCTGTGAAAAGGGTTTTTAGTAGTTTTTCCTTACTCTTGTTGAGGGTTAAGGACAGAGGATGTCACACAATGTTAAAGCCCTAGGAGACGAATTGTTATTTGTGAATGTGGGCTATACAAATAAAACTTGATTGATTGATTGATTGATGTCCAATTGACACTAGAGGAACACAAACATCTCAGGATGAAGAAGAGGAGCGATGCACGTGGAAGACGAAGACGTACACTTGATAAGGTCAAAACAAAAACATACTTTCTGCCACAGAATTTCTACGTCATGTCCTGCCTCCTACACCCGAACGCCATCTCTCATCCACACAATTTCCTGTTTCAGTGAATATCTGATTCTTCCTATGAGAAATGGAAAACTCGATGAAAAGTCCAGACCAATTTTTTGGACCCGTCTGACTCAGCAAACTCGAGAAATGTCCCTAAAATTGGGGACCAGACATATTCTGTAGTTCCTGTTTGAAATCGGCTTGACACACACACACACACACACACACACACACACACACACATATAAAACGGCCTTGGGCAGACGGATCCATTCATGGACACAGAGCCCGGTCACGCTCTCCCTGTCAGCGGCGAGCTGAGAGCGTTGACCCTCTCGAGCCGCCGGGCGCTGGATGTCTAACGGCGTCTGACATCGTCCAAATGGACTCGCCACTCAGTTCAGAGAAGGTCGTTTACATCATTTAGTGCCACTGATGAGATGAATAATAAATGAATTACTGCCCTGATGAATGAGCCGGGGGGGGGGGGGGGGGGGGGGGATGAGTTGCCTGAGACAGGAAGCTGTGATGCAAACAGGTGCTGTGTTTACTGTGGCTCTCACCGCGGGGGGGGAGGGGGGGGGGGTCTCACTCCAGCTGTAACGTTTTCCTCACGTCCTCCAGAGTGAAGGTAATTTCATTACCCAGCATCCAAACTCTACATGCTTGACTAGTGGAGGGGAGAAGGGAAATCAATAGACACCATTACCATAGATCTCAGCTGAGGTGTAATGGATCCACACGCGGCCGGGTTGTGTGTGTCTGTGTGTGTCTGCGCTCTCTGTCCCACTGTGTGTGTGTGTAGCAGTGTAACACAAACCTCATTTACTGTTGACTAATGAAGATTTAAGAACCTAATGTTTGTCTTTTAGTGAGCAGCTGTCGGGGCTTGATTACGTCGTCACATCACAGAGGAGCCCGAGTCTTACGTTTCACACTCGTCTCCGTGAGCCCGGGCGCCGGCTGAGGGAAGGGCGACCCCCCCGACCCCCCCCGACCTCGCAGGGTGACGGGAGGAGGAGAGGGAGGAGGAGAGGGAGGAGGAGAGGGAGGAGGACGTGTTGATGGAGGAAGCAGGAGCAGTCGGTTCGGTCAGTGGAGTGAATCTTCACCAGACTCCTCCATCTGCTATCAGATTCAAGATTCAAGATTCAAGATTCAAGATTCAAGATTCAAGATTCAAGATTCAAGATTCAAGATTGTTATTGTCAAATGCACAGAGATAACATGAAGCAGTCGCTGGCAATGAAATACTTGGGTCCAAGTATAAATGAATCTTGTGCCCCCTCAAACTAAATCCCAATTTATAATAATAATAATATAATAAAGCACAATGCCCCCTCAAGATTTGTGGCTGCCCCCTCATACATGCCTGTCTAGACCCGGCCCTGCTTGGGTCACAGGCTCTCTTTAAGCAATGTAAAATATAAAATAGAATATCAATAAAGTAGAATAAAGTAGAATTTCAAGAATAGAAAATAAATATATATATCTTAATGTATATATATATATAGATATACTATATATCTATATATATCTATATATATATATATATATAAATGTCCTAAATGGTGGAATGAGCTCCCCATCGACATCCGGACATCAGAAAGTTTACACATCTTCCACCGCAAACTAAAAACACACCTCTTCAGACTATACCTTGAATAAAAAATAAAAAAAATAAATAAATTACTAACAATTTTTGAAACTAAAAATTTAGTAGCACTTAAATGACACTTACTTATAGCATTTTGTAGTTTTGCTTTATTTTTGAAGAATTTGTACTTTCTTGATTCTTGTTGTTCTGGGTTTGTTCCCTCGGGGTTGAATGCACTTAAGTCGCTTTGGCTGAAAGCGTCAGTTAAATGAAATGTAATGTAATGTAATGTAATGTAATGTAATGTAATGTAATGTAATGTAATGTAATGTAAATATATATCTTAACAGATGAAGAGAAAAATGAAACAACAACAATCAGAACTATGTCTGTCTGCTTGGTAATTACAATTAATCACTAATGATTACGGACAGGCCTGTTTCTCCTCAGAGTGATGTCTCAGAGATCTCAGAGGTCAGAGGTCAGAGGTCTCAGTTCTCAATCAATCAATCAAATTTAATTTATGTGTATAGTTCTGCTGCTATAAGAGACATCGTGTCTCTCCCTGGTTTGTTCTCCATGCAGCTCATCATCGGCAGCCTGCTGTGCCGCCGGTGTTTTGTTTAACAGGCTGATCCGACTCCCGCTAGGACGCGCACAATTTGTCTTTTAATTCTGAGACAACATCGCTTTGCATGTCTCATTTCAGAGACAGTGGGAGACGGTCTCTGCCTCTCTGGATGCTAGCTCCCGTCCCCCCCCCCCCAGTGTCCCACTGTGATGTGTGAATTAGAAAACACGATCCCGACAGTCACAGCCGAGCGAGCAAACATCCTCGTGTCTCCACTCACCACACGCTGGCCGTTGTGTTTGAATCACAGAAAAGACAATCTCCATAAACTTCTGCCAATAGAGACAATTACTCAGATAGATTCAGAGATGAGTCATTTCAGTTGCAATGTTATAAAATCATTTGTATTTCTTTACTAGTTTTTACAGCCCTGAACTTATTTTCTTCTTTTTTGCTATGAAGAATAACTTCTTAGTGCCTTTCATCAAATCTCAGGTTTCCACACATTTTGAAAACAATACATTTTTCATACAAATTATGGGAATTGAAAGTTGTTTCTTTCCCCAATTTACCAGAGGGTTCCCGGTTCAAATCCCAGTTCTGCCCGGGTCTTCCTGTGTTCGGTTTCTCCAGCTTCCTCCCACACTAATGATTTTGTCCATTATTTCCATTTACTGTTAATTTTATAAGATATCAGAAAATAATGATTAATTTTGAACAACAGGAACTGGCTATATGTATTAATTTATCTATCGAAGTTATTTATTGCCTACGTCACTAATGTGTATAACAGGAAATTAAAGTAGAGGAGAAAACATGAGTAACACTGCTGAAGTGTTTCGGGGACACAGCTATGGTGAAGGATGAATTTATAAGATTTACTGCAGAACCATATTTCTCTGAGAAATTTATCGGGACACATCTGAAAAGCTCCGGTCTGGCGCTTCATCTCGGCAAACAGGTTTCCACCATGAATCAGCACGGATGACATCAGATAAATCCACCTCGGCAGCGATGTGAGCCGTGACCTCTCGTGTCTCGTGATTCAGACGTTGGCAGATTTGTCCAAAAGAAAAAAGTAGAACAAATCATCCGGCTACTTAGAGGAGGTGCGAAGCAAAGCGCCTGTTGTCGGGTTGATTAAAGAGCAGGTATGGAAACAAGTGGGTGGACGACAGGAAAGTGTGAAGAAGAGTTCAGACGCCTAGATGTTGAATCAAACTTTCCCTGTGACAGATTATAGAGTCAGGAATGTTTTGTCGTATTGTGGACGAGAAGACAGAGACAAAGAGAAGTGCTCAAACAAGTCGTACTCGACAATCTGTTAAATATGCTGTGAGAGAACACCGATATGATCCAGGTCATATTGTTCAGACGCCTGTAAGTGTTGGTAACCTGGTGCAGTGAAGCTGAATCTGGCTGCTCACTTTTAATTAGACCGAGCAGCGCTAATCAAACGTGAAGAAACTGGTATAAAGTCACTATGGTGGATGTTGTTTCTAGCAAATGCTCATTACACAAAACAACAGAGGGTGCGAAGCAGTGGTGGAGGAAGTACTGAAGTTTACCAGGAAAATATATATTAAGTAAAAGTAAAAGTACTACCCCAACAATCCTACTTAACTAAAAGTAAAAAGTACTTACTTTTAAATTGACTTTAAGTATTAAGAGTAAAAGTACTCACACAATGGGTTGTCTCTCAATGTCTAGGCTGTGCCATTTTGATAAAGAATGCAGATATAGCTACTGGTAATACTCGTGCCTCTACAGATGTCACTACTAGAAATAATTATAAGCAACAACATTTGTTTATTGGAAAGGTTGGTGTACTTATTGTGCTTACCCTCTGTAATACTGCTCACACTCTATCTTACAATTCTGCGGATGACAAGTTATCTACCTGCGAAGGAAACTGTGACGTCCTCATCACCCAAAATGTGACATAGTGACATAAAACACAGTTTAAGCATGGATGGAATATTTGTATTTATCACTAACAGCGTTACTCACATTCTACTTTACATTTATCATCTTAGCTATTATAGTATATTTATCCAAGAGATCTTCTGAGCATGGTTATAAAATACAATGACATTTTAACATCCTAGGCGTGTTGATTCTCAAATTCTCAGACTCCAGCTCTCTCCCCCAGAGAACACTCTTTTGAACTGTAAAATGAAGACGCCTTGCATTACAAGATACTAAACATGTCCTTATTTAGGTAAAAGGCCCGGTTGTGTGATGTCATGTTATCTCTAGTGTTGGGGTCCCACCTCCACAAATAAAACTCGTTGTCTTGCAAGAGGCAAGGCAGATTTTCACTTATTCGCTGGTGTGATATCTCCGAGTTTCTAGAGCTCGTTCTGACCTGTGAATTTCTTGTAATAAACATTGTAAACATGTATGTTCTGGGTCTGCGATCTCCTCTCTTCAAACACCGACTTCGACAAGACACTGCTGCTTAAAAGACACAACACTATATTATATTTTAGCTCATAATCTGTATTTGAGGTCCATACATTTTTGACGTGGTTTCTTTTTAAATATTTTTGAGCATGGTTTGATTTCTACACATTTTCATTGAATGTAATTGTTGTTCACATGACGAATAAAGTATCAAAGTCTTGAGGACGCAGAGGAAAAAATTAATTTATCTAAATATCTGCATTTCGTCGTGCTTCTCTAATATCTGCAGGATCCTCTCTCATCACATCTGTCCAGCTGTTCTCTGAAGAACTCTCCAGGTCCAGAGAGAAGTGAGACAGGAGGGAAAGACATTTCTTTCTCCACCTCCCTCGTGTATTTCCACCAACTCTCCTTCACACACTCTTTTCCTCACACTTTCCACTCGTTCTCCTGCAGCTCTGTGGGGTCCGTCTGAAGGTTGCCCCTGAACGGCAGCAGTGTGTGTGTGTGTCTGTGTGTGTGTGTGTGTGTGTGTGTGTGTGTTAGATGTTTAAAGAACCTGTTGTATTGATTTAGACTGCAGGGCCCAGCTGTCAGCAGCCACTGGTCCCAGTGACCGGTCCAGAGACGTGCAGCTGAAGGGAAATAGATTTCTGAGTTAACAGCGTATTTCTTCTCCAGCTGGAGCTGCAGTCTCAGGCCAAATCAAAACAGCCATTAAATCATTATTAACACTGACATGAATTAAACTTGAAAAGGTAGTTTGTTTAACATATTGTTCCATTTGCAAAGTAAGAATAATTCATTTTAAAAGCTTTCCGCAATTTCTTTGGATCACAAACCTTTAGCTAGCATTAGCTTCCCTTATGTTACTTTTTAATGATAAATACTGATAAAATAAATGATAATTCACTCATTATCTACTCACCATGCAGGAGTGGGTGAAGTGTTTCAGTCCATAAAACACTTTTGTAGTTTCAGGGATAAACAGAGTTGCATAAAATACTTTTTAACGAAGAAACATAAATTAGCATATCCGGCTAGCTTTCGTAGCCACTAGCTACATTAGCAGAAGGCGGGAGTCACGCGCCCTCTCCTCTCACTTAGTCCCGCCCCTTAACCAATCATATTGTGAGAAACGGAAAGAGCCAATCAGATGGATGAAACGCAGGTAAGGTAACTGTGTGTCACTTCCTGCTAAGAGTGTTTTTCCAATCAAACTGTAGAGAAAGTTACGTTATTAAAGTCACAGACTCTGTTTTCCTGTTATAGACTGACACAGATTTTAGTGGAAATGATGGGATTTATAAAAGGATGGATTTTATATTATGTAAATCTTAACTCTGGGGCGTTTATACTTTTAAAATTTTGTAACTCTGAAAATTGTTTATCACTTTCACCACTACTGATTAATGTGTGCACACTTGATATTGTCTAATACATTACTGGTGGTATAGATAAAGCCAGGGCATCACCAAATTGACGACAATTCATAAACAGTTTTGATTAAAGATTCAGATTTATATTTAGATTCACTACAGAATGTATAAGTTCTTCTTTGGGTCATTCCTCGACCTTACAAAAAATGTAAAAAGCGAGCAGAGAAACCCTCAGTGTCAAATGAATTTCTGAATTTCATATCAATTCATCTGACAATAAGAAAATGTACATTTAAATATAAATCCAGGTATCTAAATCTCCTGACCTGTGCTGCACAGAGAGTAGAGACAGAGAGGAGAACCAGCGTTCAGCTTCACGAGGAGGAACCGAGTCGGCCGTTTCCTTGGAGATGAGCGGAAATTGCCCGTGAGTTCAGGCTCTGACATCCACGCTTTTCTCATTAGCGGACGAGAGTACCTGACATTCTGAGCGGGAGAGAGAGAGAGAGAGCACAGCACTCTCCAGCGACTCCCTCACCTCTGAACCGGCTCTCAGGCCGACACACACAAACTCTTCATTATCCTGCTGTCTCCGTCTCTGTTGTTCCACTGAGTTCACTGAATTAATCTCTGTACGATTATATTGGTCTTTTTCTCTCGTGTGTTTCAGAGTTTTTTGTGTCGGCCGACCTCTGTGCATCTGTTGGCATTTAACTATGTTTTCTGACATCTATAGTTCAATCCCAGCCATTAGGGAGGAGTCACGACATGCTGCTACCCGACAAAAGCATCCATTGTTTCCATAAATGGATGTTTTATATTTGTGCAAATCCTTCTGCATCTGTCAGTGTGTTTTTTATGCCTGGTGTGGATCAAATGAAACACTTGTTAGATCCTGTGAGAGCGTCTGAGATTAAGAGCTGCATCCTCTGCACAATGCATTTAATTACCCCTCAAATACAGTTGCATCCAACCAAAGGGAGAGAATACGTTTATGATTATATGATTATTTATTAGGATGTAAAGACGGAGGACATCACAGGTGGAGGCAGAATAAAAGTAGTGACAGAGAACAAGGCAGAAGATTCAGTTTCACCTTATTCACGGTTCTAACATGTAAAGTTCTTCGTTCCTGAATATTTTATTTGATATATTCTCTTTCTTTTCTGTATAACGTTGCATTTGTTTTTTTTCTGTTTTTCTTTCTCTGTTGTTATACCTTGTTTTTGTTTTTTTTCCTGAAGTTTTATTGCCCAATTCATGTCCGTCTGGACACATTGGTGTTAATTGTTGTACTCATGTTTACCTCCTGTCTCTGTAATGTCCATTCAGCATTGCACTTATATATATATATTGAAAATCCTTCAATAAACAGATTTTGATTTGAAGTTCTTGGTTCCTTCAGTTCTGACGTGGCAAAAAAAACCTCCTGGTTGCTCGGTTCCTTCAGGTCAACAAGTTTCTCTCCTTCCATCCCTGCAGATGAAACCGTGCAACACTCGACCCTCAACGATCCGGCGTGAGATCACCAGCGCCTCCCCCCCCCCACACTCTCCTCCGCCAGCTTCCCACGTGTCCATGGCAACATTTCAGTTTAGTATTGATTTTACCATTTGAACACTTTGCAGATCTTGTTAAGCCTTATTATTGCCTGAGCGAAACGTCCCTCCTTCACCCACCGGACTGTGCTTTTGGGTTTGAAGCTGTGCAGGCTCCATTAGGGACCGGCGGCCTCGGACGATTTGGGCCCCAATGAAACACTGTAATGGCGCCATTAGAGCAGGTAGATTAGTCACGCATGCGGGCGCTGCTCACATGTTCCGGCACCGAGTTACACGTCGGTGCCGTGAGTGCAGCCAGGAACAGAAAGAAAATCTCAGATTACAGAGAAAGTGCTGGCGCCAAAGGTCACAGAGAGTTTGTCTTATGATTCACTAACGTGGCTCGTACTGTACATGGAGATATAATTCAACCTGATGAGACCGAATGATTAAGAAAAGACATTACGGACAAATGAGAGTGTGGTAATTGAACTTGCTGAGGCAGAGGAAACAAATAACAGAGAATCTCCAGGAAGACGGAGGAGGAGGGAGTTTTATTAACATCACTACGGACAGAAACATAATTAAATTAATGAACGCAGATTATAGAAAGTGATTTAGAAGATGGTGGCAGTGAAGCAGGTCTCAGGTAGAAGAGCTGTGTAATGCAGAAGTCACATGTGTGCGTGGGAGGGGCTTCAATGGAAGGGCTGCTCAATCACTTTGAATGTGGTGGGGGTTAACCTGGTGTTTGTGGAATGTATTTTCTGTGTTTATTGTGATTATGATGATTGTTGCAGCCACCAGGTTTCCTGCTGTTGAATAACTTGAATTGTTATATTATGATCCCATACGATTGAAATACTCCCATTAATATAACATCATATAGTATTTTTCCTTTGATGTGTGTAGCTTTAATTCAGAGCAGTTTCATTTCATGTTTTTACTACAAGTCGATGTTGTTAACACAATATTCTCTAACTTAAGTATTTCCAGTGCAAATTGCTTTTTGAAGGATGAAAGGAAATAAGTGAAGTTAGCAGACAGAGACAATTTGAGGAGAAACATATTAATAAGTGGAGTTATTCAGTGTTCAACATTTTATTTGTCACTAGTTTGCTATTGAATGGACGTGGAGAGAACAAAATCTGCACAAATTAATACCTTCAGGATATTGACCCTGCGTCCATACCCTCCAATAACATCAGCTGATATCAGACCACATCATGAGAAATGTTCATATTTTCTGCCTCAACTAGATCAAATACTTCCTCGATTATAAAAAATTGTAATATGTAAAATATATCTATTATGCATTATTCTGATCTCATTTCAAAATCATTCCTCTTCAACACACGGTTCAATACGACAGTAAATAATGTTTTCTAATAATGAGGCCGTTCTTTAGTCATTAATAAATCTTTTAGCGTTTGCTTGCATAATAGATGAAATGTCCTCGGGATCAGCCGAGTGGGAAATCAGCTAAATGACGATATGAATGTCAGACTTGATCCCTCGTCTCCTCGTCCGCTGCTTCTGTCAATACTTCAGCCGCCTCCCCCCCCCCCCCCGCTCCCTGTAGGCGCCATTTCCAGGGTCTTGTTTTGATTTCTTCACATGAAATATATGGCTCCATCTTTAAAGGCTCGCTGACCTTTCCCTACCGCTCAATAAAATGAACCCTACTTTTATCACGAGGACCCGCAGGAAAAATGAATGCCTCATTTCCTGACGTTATTTTTTTCTATAAAACCATCGACTCCGTCATTAATGTTGTGTTGCTCTGGGTTTTATTGCCGTGCATGAATATTGCAGATTTGTTAAATGTCTGATGATTCAAGATTCAAGATTCAAGATTTTTTATTGTCAAATGAACAGAGATAACATGAAGTAGTCACTGTCAATGAAATGCTTGGGTCACACACTCTCTTCAAGCAATGCTCAGTAATTTCAACCCCAAAAAAATAAAATAAAAATAGGAATAGTATAAAATAGAATAAAAAAGAATAAAATAACAATGAAATAGAATTTCAAAAATTTAAAATAGAAAATAAAATATATACATCTAAATATATATCTTTACAGATGAATGTTCAATTTGTGCAGTAGTGCAAATATTCAAATATGCTTATTATGGTGCTGGTGCAAATATGCAAATATTCCATGAAGATTTGCAGTCGATTTTGGATATTAAATCAATTTATTCTGTTCAGAAGCTGCTTTCAGACATGAACTGAGGTCCAGACCTGTCCGAGTCCGTCTCTTCTCACGTGTTCAGGAACTCTGACGTGTGTGTGGACGTGTCCCAGGTTGAAAAACACAGGAATTCCTCCTGAAACACTGACAGTAGTTTGTCCCTCAGAGTTGCCGTAGCTCAATGTTCTAGGCTCACATGCACCTCAGGCTTTTTTTCCTGTGTGTGAACTGAAAGTGTGAAAAACATCCTGGTTTTTCCCCGACTGCTTTGTGGTGGCAGCTCCACGTTAATTGATTTTCTCACTTCCTGCAGACTCGGTATTGATTTCCTGTGTGTGAGCCGGGCGTCCACATCATCGCTGACACAGCTCCGGCTCCCGGCTCGCCGCGCTGCTCACCAGTCACAGCACATATGTTGGATAATGATGCCCACGGCAGCGGTTTGGGGACGCTCACCTGCTCGCTGCTGAGCGATGGGTCGAGCTGAGCACTAAAGAGCTGGACAGAGATTTAATTAATGGCTCCTCTCCAAGGTCGGAGTCATCATGTCAGTGAGCGGAGCCCAGAGCTGATGGATCACATTCTGCTCAGTGTCACAGTCATGTGACATCGATCCAACCTCTAGGGCCTGTGCTAGATATCTATCAGTCCATCTATCTATCTATCTGTATATCTGTATATCTATCTATCTATCTATCTATTTATCTATCTATCTATCTATCTATCTATCTGTCTATCTATTTATCTATCTATCTATCTATCTGTCTGTCTGTCTGTCTGTCTGTCTGTCTGTCTGTCTGTCTGTCTGTCTGTCTGTCTGTCTGTCTGTCTGTCTGTCTGTCTGTCTGTCTGTCTGTCTGTCTGTCTATCTATCTATTTATCTATCTATCTATTTACCTGTCTATCTATCTATCTATCTATTTATCTATCTATCTATCTATCTATCTATCTATCTATCTATCTATCTATCTATCTATCTATCTATCTATCTATCTATCTATCTATCTATCTATCTATCTATCTATCTATCTATCTATCTATCTATCTATCTATCTATCTATCTATCTGTATATCTATCTATCTATCTATCTATTTATCTATCTATCTATCTATCTATTTATCTATCTATCTATCTATCTATCTATCTATCTATCTATCTATCTATCTATCTATCTATCTATCTATCTATCTATCTATCTATCTATCTATTTATCTATCTATCTATCTATCTATCTGTCTGTCTGTCTGTCTGTCTGTCTGTCTGTCTGTCTGTCTGTCTGTCTGTCTGTCTGTCTGTCTGTCT